>NC_051161.1:54564434-54671934 GCF_013339745.2 Dermacentor silvarum | reverse complement strand
TCCTTTTAAATTTAAGTAGGTTGTTGCTGATGTGGTCCTTGTCGGTGTTACTTGCGCAGGAGTCGTCTTCTGTCAGCCAAACTGTTAGATTTTCACTGACGCCAGTGTTGTTGTTGTTTGAATAGTAAATCAGAAACTAGATCACGTACGCTCAGCCATCCTATACTCAGTAGCACCAAAATAAATCAATTGAAAAATTTAACGCATAACGCACGGCCCTACGTAGGTACCAAGAAGAGACTGCGCTATCACCACTGAAGCCATCACCAGAAAGATGGGTCAGTTCTTGGAAAACAGGACTACTTCTTCTTGTTCTTCTTTCTGGGGTTTTACGAGCCAAAACCAGTTCTGATTATGAGGCACGCCGTAGTGGAGGGCTCCGGATTAATTTTGACCACCTGCGGTTGTTTAACGTGGACTACAACGCAAGCACACGGGCGTCTTTGCATTTCGCCCCCATCGAAATGCGGCCGCCGCGGCCGGGATTCGATTCCGCGATCTCGTGCTCAGCAGCGCAACGCCTTATCTGAATCAGCCACTGCGGAGGGTCGGAAAACAGGACTAAAACAGAAACCCCACGAATGCGATGGACGCACACAGGCAAATTGCCAGAAGAGTATATCACCGTATTTTAGCGTCACGTGATACGTTACAGACATAAAGTACAGTAGACATTGGGGACGTTGACAGGTGCCATCACGCACGCGACAAAAAAGGCATGAAATTGCTTCCAACCAATTAATTAATTAATAATTGTTGGTTAGCTGGAGGCCTTATTGAATTCAACGCCCAGAAGCAACAGCTGGGCATTGAAAAATGTAGGTTATTGAATGACGTAAACCTGTAAAAAGCACGCTTGCAGGCTAACCCAAAATTATCGATCATAAGCACAGCTGTCTAAAAAGTATGAAACGAAACAAATGCGCAAGAAAGGACAAATAATGTGAGAGTGATTGATTGATTGATTGATTGATTGATTGATTGATTGATTGATTGATTGATTGATTGATTGACTGGTTTATTTGAACAAGGTCGTCTTTAGGGGCTATGGATTAGTCTTGTCCCCCTTTGGTTCTTTAACATGCACCTTTTTAACGCAGACTTCGTCCTACTAAAGGCGGTTTCGCTATGTTTCTTCTGCTTCCGAAAATCTCCCCATCATGCATCTTGAGGTAAAGTTTATCTACGCAAATGAGTAAGAAGTTTCGATTATGAGGCACGCCGTAGTGGGGAACTCCGGATTAATTTTGACCATCAGGGGATCTTTAACATGACCCCAATGCACGGGACACGGGCACTTTTGCATCTCGCCCCCATCGAAATGCGGCCGCCGCGGCCGGGATTCGATTCCGCGACCTCGTGTTTAGCAGCGCAACGCCATAGCAGATAAGCCACCACGGCAGGTCTTATTTACAGGTGAAGACTAGCAGAGGTGACATACCGGAAATACAGCCACCGAGATTATGATGATGATGATGATGATGATGATTGGTATTTATGGCGCGTATATCCTCTAAGGACGATAGGTCAAGAATCGGGCGGCCGAAGGCAGCTCAAGAGGAATTCTTATTTTAACAGCAGAAGCGAAAAATAAAGAACAAAATAAAAAGGGACAGACTGAAAAAAGCAAGAAAAGTATGCGAATGAGCAGTCATACTAAGTGTACCAAAATCATAAAGAATGTATTAATGAAGTAAATAATAAACTCCATAATAATAAAGAATTTGCCGAATCAATTCAAGTGAAAGGAATACTGAATAGAAAAGAGCACACCTACAACAAAAATGGCCCGGTAATAATGTTGTTTCATTCAAAAAATCAAACACAGCGCTACAAACATCCCTGTGACTATAGTCTATAGGCCTATGGTGTCGAGGCCCCGAATGATAGTATTACCAGAATATTTAATCCTATTCCAATATTGCAAAGTGTAGCTTCGAGTAACCTCTTTCTCTGATTCCAATATTGTCGGCATGATAAAAAGAAGTGGTTCATTGATTCTATTTCATTACAAGTATGGCATAGAGGGGACGTCCTCAGACCAGCTTTACGTAAGTAAAAATTCAATTGTGGAATACGACAGCGTAATCCGGTGCAGGAAACTTCCATTTGCCGAGAAGGACGTGAATGTTTATTCCATCAAAGAACTGAAATGTTTAAAGTCTGGAGATGTTTCTAGCGATAATTTGTTTAAACCACTTTGTGAGCAAAATTTTAGGTACCTCGATGCAGTGACGTAAGCCGAATCAGGTAAAGCAGGGATCACAGGTCCGCTTAGGCTAATAAATCCGCCATTTCATTTGGGCATAAGCCACGGTGGCCTGGAATTCACGGTAAACGAATTTTTAGTAAGGTTGTAGGAACTTAAGGATGGAACACACTTAAAAGATTTGAATCCTTTGCCGTCTTGCCGCTCGCCTTCAACCCGTTTTCTCGCAGCGTTAGAATTAAATTCTTTATTCGGTTCTTTATTATCGCAGCCCAAATAACAGTGCACTACGACAACCATAAGAACTGACTGAAGTTGCCATTCGCGGTGCAGTATAGTCTATAGAACAAAGCCCGACCAGGATGTTTCAACGAGAAATATATATACAGTATGTATGTATGTATGTATGTATGTATGTATGTATGTATGTATGTATGTTATGTATGTATGTATGTATGTATGTATGTATGTAGTTTGGATGTATGTAAGTATGTATGTATGTATGTATGTATGTATGTATGTATGTATGTATGTATGTATGTATGTATGTATGTATTACATGCACAATCATCATATGATACATATACATACATACATGCATACATAATGATACATATGCACAGCACATGTATCATCGTTATCATGGTGGTACTACGCGGTGGCAACATGATAGTTGACTGGTGGACGCAATTCTTTTTCTTTTTCGTAAGAATACGCGTCCGAACAGAAAGCCCGTTGAGCGCGTTACGAGCCCCGATACCAACATGTGCTGACAGCCATCATGCCATCGAACTCGTACCACAGTTTATTTTTGCCGGCTAAAGTGACTGTCGTACGTAAATGGCCAGATATACTTACGTCCGCGCACTACAAATCAACTATCGCTGCACCATTTTGTCTGCTACCAAGATTTTGCCCGACGCCCTTCCCTTCCTAAATACAGCAAGTCGAGGTGAACTCTTGCTAAACTGGTTCCTGCGCGTAGTCGAATGGCTCGTGACGCGCGCTGAACTGTCAAAACGAAAACAAAAGTCTCCTGAAATATAGTGCAGGAACTGCATGCAGTCAAATCGACGACACCTACGGTCATCGGAATCGGGCCAGTTTCGTTGCATCGTATTCGCACAAAGCGCATAGCTTTGTGTCCAAAATCCTACTGAAGGAACTCTAGATCCGGATGCTATAGTCATACCGTAACTGTACACGACGTCCGCAATATATCAAGCGTAAGCGTGGCTTCTTTTGTTCGAATATATTTTTATTTTAAACCTCCAAGAAAACCCCTCAGCAAATGAGCAAGTGATACAGCCTTTCAATCTAATCGAACGCTTTTATATCGATAGCTGATAGCGTTGCACTCCACGTCAAAGCATTTCCAGCAGTTTCCATTCCTGTCTCCGATTTAGATATCTGCAACAAGAAATAATCATTTCAGCCGTTGAAACAATCGAGAAGCACATTTACGAATAACTGTTGACCGACTGTTAACAACTGTTGAGAACTGTACAGCCGTGTCCCATCCCCAACAAGGTCTGATCATCGATGAATAATTCAACGATGAATAATTCGAAAATTGAAAGTTTGAAACAAGAAGGCACGGCATCCGATATCGAGCGTGGGAGCTTCTGATATGAAAACTGAATCTCCAGCGAACTGTTTTTACAACCTTTGTCTTTCTTTCTTCCTTACTTCCTTTCTTTCTTGGTATTTATCGCAATAGATAAATGACATTGCGAGAAACTTTACTAGATAGGCAAACTAATGACAACCACAATGGCACGAACACAATTACTCGCAAACTAAGCGCACCATCAAACACAGTGTGCATACTAGTGAGGGAAATGGTTTCTTTTGATGCATACCTCCGGCCAACCTTTCCGCCTTTCTTCTCTTTAAACATTTTCTCAATGGTGTAACTGCCATTGCTAGTGATATGCACTCTTGATGCGTCTCTTCAAGAGTTCATACGGCTTTTCCACAAGCTGATGGGTACGATGTACGAACGGTACAATCATCATGGATAGTTAATTAGCAGAGGTGCATCATAGTATGATGATTAACAGTCGAATCTTTTCTTTGAGATCGATCTCTGAAGAACATCTCAAAACAGACTGGCAGTCTTTGCAGCTAGTGGAAAAAAATGTTCAAGCTATTTCCGCTAAGTTGTGGCGCGTACATGCGAATTGAATGCACTAGTCCTCATTTCAGATTATCCGCGGTCTTACGGGCACCACTGTCTGATGAACACAGTGCACGTGGAAAGCATCTACTTTGCAAGTTGTCAAACAATAGTCTGCGTCAGATGAATGTGATGACGTACAAAATGAAGCACACAGAACACACCACGCTCGCATAACACACAGCCGCGCAGATCCAAAGCTAATCAGGGTAGCCCATCTAGGCCAGTCTCTCGCCTTTATATATATATATATATATATATATATATATATATATAATTGTAGATTCAATGTAGTGTGGAAATCGGTCTAAATGAAGCAATCTTTGGTCCTATACTCCCGGTAAACTTTTCCACATTCCCCCAGTGTAGGGTAGCCAACCGAACATTATTCTGGTTAACCTCCCTGCCTTCTGCCTTTCTCTTGCTTCCTTCCTTCCTTCCATGTTCATCACTTTATCAGCGCAAATGAGCGCCTCCATCGTCTCAACGCCCTACCTGCCTGTGCATGCGAAGGGTGCAAATGGTGAGGATTAATCATAATGTGCGTTTAGACGCGTTCGTGTGTTTCTAAGCGTCAATGAGAGTTCTAATCGTCGCAAAGTGCCCGCTGGCACGAGCGAAGAAAAGTGGTAGGTCAAAAGGTGGGAGACCCTGGTTCAAATCCCCATCCTTGGGCGCGTAACTTTCCTTCTTAATGAGCGACAGCCTGCTCAGACTACTCCTCAAGAACCTGACCGACCGACTGGCCCACGCCAACCCAGACAAGGTACGCAGCGTATCCAATACCACGCCGTCCTTATCGGGCGAAATTAAAAGTTGTCTAAGCGCTAACGCACTCGTGAAACAAGAAAAGCGGTATAACACGGCCGTTCGTTAATCAACGTCTATAAGCCCGCGCGGCTTGAACGCCCCTTCCTAAACGGAAGCTGGCGACGGTCCATTTCGACGAGACGCGCGGGCGATGCAGAGCCCAGGCTGGATGGGAGCTCGGTGCCTCCGATCTGAAGCCGAGGTCTTTCCTCCTCGCCCTCCCCGCGCAGCTCGCTGCTTGAAGGCAGCGCGAGCAGGGCCGCTGGCAGGGCAACCCATCTCGTCAGGCTCGGGGACTGCGTTCGCCAGCCAGCGATAAGTGTGCCACGAGAGATGTGGGGGGGAAGGAGGAAGCGTGCGGGCGAAAGGGGACGACGCCCCAGAGCGGGTCGCTGTCATATGCACGTCGTTTGTCAACGAAGGTCAAGAACACACCCGGCCTGTTTATCGCATTCCTTCCTTCCTTCTTTTTTTCTTTTTAGCCTCCTCTCCCCTCCGTCAGCGCGTATATCTCAGAGTTCTGTTCGCGAGAAGCGGCGGCTTTAAGTTCGTTCAGCGGGAGTCCGTTCAACACCCTGCTAAGATGACAGAAGGCCCGCCACGCTATCGCTGTGACGTCAGCGAGGAAGGCCGTGACGGGCTCGGTGAACGTCGTGAAAAAGAGAAAGCTGTGATATGACGATTGGCGTAGTGCGCGTCCCGTTCTGGAATGCAAACCCTCCTCCTTTTGGCAGTTTCCTATAAACATTGCTAAAGCGAACGCTGGAGCTGCAAGTATTAGGGTCCAGTCAGCATGGGAACTATTAGTAATGCATGCTTACGATAAAACAGTCCTTGTGTCATCAAACGTCTTTGTGACTTTGCAACTTGATCATTTTCGACGAAATATCGCGCTATAAATGCAGCGATTCGGAATGATTGTGCACACGCACAGAGGCTGATTGCTTTGCTGCGCTTAGAAAACTACGATTGCTTGGGATTTTTTTTTACAAAGATGAAGCGTAATAAACAACGCAACAAGAATGTCTGAAAATACAAGCACGAAGAATAGACAAGTTCATCTCTTCTTCTCATCATTCCATCGATTGCATCGCCCGAGCTCCCTCTAGTAATTTTTTGTAGGCAAGCCTACTTCTCTCGGCAAATTCTGGCATGACGTCATGGCTTAGAGGGCATAGACCTGAGGCGGTGCTGATCTGTTGCGCGAGCTTCGCGGCGATGTAAGTGAAAGCACTGAATCGCTACCGCTGCGTCGGCATGTAGGCCCTACAATTATTCGATTCTCGACAGGCAAATTAGTAAGTTTACGTAACCAGACAATTATAAACTGTTCATACCGTAGAAGTGTTTTGTTTCCAGGTCTCGGTGGCCCACTGGCAACCACGTTAAGAACGCAGGGCTGCTCACAAAATACTCGCGCTGATACCTTACCGCTTTATGGACGCTCCCAAAAGATGCGCTTTCATTTCCGCTGCGTCGCGCGGCACGGTAGCATATAGCATACAAGCGTTTCTCCTGGGACACGTACAAAACTACTCATAGTAGCCGTCTAATATCGGTTGCGTACTGTGACACCAAGCTAAACCCACCAGAGAAGGCACGCATAGCAAAGTAAGTCGATGGCCAGCTGTTAGATGTATGTGAATACGAAAAGGCAAGCACATAGTATAGCACTCTTACAAGGAAGACGACAATAAAGGTGGTCACATGCATGCACTCCGGAAGTGAAAGCTGTGATGTACTGATCTTGACGGTGCTACACTCTCTACTCCTCTCTCTCTCTCTCTCCTGTCTTCCTTTGCATTTTAGCCCTTTAATTTTCCCCTCCCCCAGAGCAGGGCAGCGAACTAAATATTCCAATCTTGTTAACCTCTCTGCCTTTCCCTTTATTTTCTCTCTTTGTCTCTCCAAACGGGATTTCAACAAGTTTCAGCAAGACTAGTTGATATGCCCCAGCACGATAATCCTAACATTTCAATATACACTTGGTGGCCCATCATTGTCCTTTGTGACTTTTATGGTCTCGTTATGTTGGACGCCAATGGTATATGCAGGAGCATTCAAAACCCTACGCAGTGGCTGTATTATTTCACTGCTTCCGTGTTGACTGACGAGCACGGCGGCGTTTCCTTCCGCCTTGGAATAGTTTGCGGACCCCTCCAAGCTGAGATCGCTTCGCATCGCCGCATATTGCGAGCACATCTGTTATGGTTCGCTGTGAGCACACCACAAACAAGCAACTGTTGTGAGAGAGCCCTCGAAAGCTGCAGCAGTAGTTTCGTAAACACGTTTGGAGCAGCCCGAGGCAGATTTGTTTATATATAGTTCCGCAACGCAAACGGCTGCATAATGGTAACGAAAAAGAATGCGTCTAGGGAGGTTCTGCGAATGCACCAGACATAAACGAGAGCATTTCTTACTGTGCGCGCTCAGTGTTTTACGAGTTGTTCCAAGTCCGTCGTATGAATCAGATGACATTTCCCGACATAGTGCAATAAAGATTTGGGACGGGGGGGGAAGGGGGGGGGGGGGGGAACGAGGGCGTGTCTCGTGCTGTCAGTTTCCGTGTTTTACGACATTTTCCTTCTAAGCATGCGACGTAAATCATTTCTTTCCCCCGGCGATGGTTGGTGCAAAGATTTTAAGAATGTCGGTTGAGATAGTCTGCATTGAAGCAACCAAGACCACGCCAGAGGGTGAACTTACGTTCATTCGCATAACCGAAAGTCGGAATTGTCGAACACCAGGCAGTTTATTTGTGGAGGGGATGATAAATATATGACTACGACACAAAGGCAGTAATAAAAAGCGAGTGCCTTCCATGCACGATTGACTGAGGTTTGACACTCCGATTCATTAAAAAGTTGGCGAAAGGTATCTTCAGAGTTGTCCACAACAATGCGTTTCGTTCTCCAACGCTACTTTCTCGCAATCTTGTAAAACATTGATTGATTGATTGATTGATTGATTGATTGATTGATTGATTGATTGATTGGTTGATTGGTTGGTTGGTTGGTTGGTTGGTTGGTTGGTTGGTTGGTTGGTTGATTGATCGATCGATCGATCGATCGTGCCCATAGTAACTTATTTTCTGGTTAAACCTCCCTACTTGTACCATTTCATTTATCAGTCTTCCTTTATCATTGCCGCAACCTTTATATCTATATTGGATGGCGATAGATCTTGCGGGAATTACCAGCGCTCCAGCTGAACTTTTGGCGGAGACAGAACTGTCCGTGTAAACGTGGACGCGTTCTCCGTGCTTCTCATGCATGAATTCAGAACGCCTCACATTACATCATCGACGGCTGTAGAACTCGCAGCTATCCGTACTGCTCTGGTGTTTTTTGGTCCCAAATCATCACAGTCATGGTCCATCTTTTGTGACTCGAAGGCAGCTAGCTCTTCATTGCCTGTTGTCTCCTTTCAACCAATGCACACCTTTCAACCACGGACCTAACGTACAATTAGTCGCAGACATCTGACTACTTCACCATCACGCAACCGACAAGGGGCACAACATCATCTACCAGTGGATACCCGGTCACTGCGGAATTTCGGGTAATCACAGTGCGGGTGACGCTGCCCGATCGGCCCACGATGGTGCCCATATTATATCAATACCACCGTCGAGAACAGATGCAGCCACAAAGCTTCGCTCCCTCGCACGCGAGCCTACGCAGACTCTGTGGAACACCGGCGACTTCACCAACACACGTTCTCCACAGATTGGATCCAGGTCTGCATCTCCGCCTTCCCCAGGGTTACCACGAGCGGAAGCAACACTTCTGTGCTGCCTGTGGCTCAGCGTGACATTCACGAACGCCTATTCCTTCCGCGTTGGAATTGCCGACAGCCCTGCTTGCGACAACTGTAGATGCGAGGAGACGATCAAGCATCTCTTAGGTGACTGTGCCCGTTACAATGTGGCAAGAAAAGTGCTCGCGACCGCACTCAAAAAATTGCACGATCGCCCCGTGACACAGGAAAAAGTTCTTGGACACAGGTCTAGACGAATTTGAGCATTCACGGCCTTAAGAGCTCTGCTCAAGCTTTTAAAAGCTTGTGAATTGTGCAAACGACTTGTAAAGTTGTAGCGCGTGAATGTGTCTCACTTTATTTTTTCTTCGTCACCTTTTATTCTCTTAACCCTTTCCCCAGCACAGAGTGGCCAGCCGGTACTTACACTGGGTAACCTTCCTGTCTTTCCTATACGTTTTTTTTTTCTCTGTCTCTTCATATCTATATGCAGCCTCAAGCAATAGAGTAACAACCGACAAACATGATTGTTTATTTATGGTCCAGTATTTCCCCCTCAGGATGAAAAATAAAATCTGTCAGGCCGTCAGTGTAGTACAGGCGTTTAAAGCACGGGGCACGCACTGTCGTTTCATCGTTTTCCATTTTATTCCCGATCGCGTCGCAAATTTTCCGAACGCGTCATTCACTACAATCGGCCCAAGCACACGCGTCCTGTTGTCCTAGCTAGAAGTTGACCGTGCGACATCGTGCTCCCGTTCAGTAGACGCCTATTGTAAGCGAGCGTGCGGCAAGCAGCAGGCCCATATCTCTCTTGTTTCTGAAGCGAACCCTTGTTTCGTGTTTCCTCTGCGATTAGTGACCCCCGGCAGAGCCGCAACACTCGCCAGCTGTTCCAGCCCGTATCTTTCGCGTCGAGCAACCCTAACTTTGGAGGGACGAGTGTCAGCCGTTGAACTGACGACGTGACCTTCCGACCGAGAGTTTCCCGGGAAAAAACATACTAGACGGTATTGTGGCGCTAGTGTCTGGAGGAGCTTCAAACGTGGCCATTCACCCACCATGGGAAATATGGCTGTTACATGCCACATGGTTTTACCTAAACTTTCTTCCTTCGAACGGATTTGGGATTTATTTATTTATTTATTTATTTATTTATTTATTTATTTATTTATTTATTTATTTATTTATTTATTTATTTAGTATTTCATTTATTTATTAACTGATTGATTGATTGGTTGATTTATTTATTTATTTCAATGGCGCGAGGGCCAGATGAGCCAACGGCTTTGTGCTATTGCAAATTGATTACATTGAACAGAACATTGCGTTATAATTGTAACAATTCGCAATGATAACGCCATGTGCGCAGTGGCTAATTGCTTTCTTCGCTTATAAATCTGAAAGCGTCTGGAAGTTAAGGCCAACAAAGGCAGATATGGGGCAATGCGGTAACGTCACAAAAACATGTGAAGTCACTAACACGAATATTAGACTGTTTAGACCACCAACACGAGTATTACACCATTCATTGCCATGGTAGTGAAACAATCGCAGCGCCAATGATTCCCCTAGGGTTTTTTTTTTTTTTAAGTAGGAAACTCTATGCCTTCCGGTGCAGAGCGTCTCCCTAAGCGAAATGTTCGCGTTCTCCCTAAAATTGGTGCATTTGCATTGCATTGTTCGAGTGTTTGTCTTCGATGCACGGCTGCTTTGTGACGTTGATGATTCAACTTTAAAGATTGCATACACAGCATTGAGATTATAGGAGCTTGAATGTGCCACGCCAGTGAACGCGCTTATACGCGCCTATGCCATGATTCCGTATTCACTACTATCTTTTCTGTGAGCGTGAGGCCTTCTTTTCTTCGCAGCAGCAGATAGAGAAATCGTAGTCGTCTTACTTCCAGGCAATGTGGTATTTGTGCCCTCCACTTTAACGTGAGTACAGTCATCGCATTCAATTTTACACTTTTTTTCTAAAAAAAAAACGATCTTTCTCAGCCCAATGGAAAAATGCAAATAAAAGGACCCCGAGATGACTCGAACACGCCTCTGGTTGATAGCATCTATCCATATTTATTTGGACGAACCATCGTAAAAGTCCCGCCTTGCGATGGGGCATTCTTGGACAGAACAAACGCTTTCTGAATGAAACAAAGCTTGTGATTTCGCATTTGCAGTTGGTTTTCGATCAACCAGCTACGTTCGATGCCCTTAAGATGCGTGCAGTCATCATAGAGGCAGCTCAGAAGACGTACACGATGCGAAGGATATACCTTGCCCCCTTTTATACAGACGTAAAATGATGTCCCTTACACCAAATTAGTTATTAATCTTGTTAGACCTAACCAAGAAGTTAGTCAAATATTGTGACTCCCAATGGATATTTGAACCCATGGAAAAGGGATGTGAGCTCAACACGGGGCCCGGCCGCAGCCCGTTTTTTTTTGTGTGTTTTGTTTTATACTACCACTAAAAAAGAAATCCTTGCTAATAATATGTTCTTTCGCATTGTCTGCCCTGGCGAATATTTGTTTTTCTTTTGTTATGGTTCAAGAAAGGAACACCTTTAACTTCCCTAAGTCATGGATTTCGCTAAGTTTCATGCCCTAATTAGTAATTAGGGCATGAAACTTAACATCCGCCCATTTACGTTTCTTCATAGGAACATTAGGTGGAACGACAACACTAGCACGTTTCTTCAAAGAGTAAGGAGGAAAGGGGTAACAACACCACGATACCATTCACAAGAACGAAGTACACAATGTACATGTCCTCCAAACGCCGAGGTGTGACTCAGGGGATTTTCCCGCCAGACCAAAGGGCTAAAGGCACAACGCCTTGTTCTATCCTGCTTCAAAGGACTGGTGTATTGATCTCGAGATGGCTTCGAGATGTGTGCCTTGGGTATCTTGTAGACGTGGCTAAATATAGCACATATATATCATATCTTAGGCAGGTTCATGACTTTTTTTTTTCTTTATTGGCTTAAGATGACCTTCAACAAGTTAAACGACTGCCCAAACCAGTTGTCGAGCCATTTTATTGATGTTTGTTAGAGAATGTGGGAGATAAAGCGCGTTTTTGAAGAAAGAGAGATTCGAAGTGACACCTACGGAGATTGTGCCTTGACCTCACCTTGAAGTGTAAGACGTTTAAAGTTTGTCTTGAAGCACAACCCGTGCCTTGTTTGAATACAGCGCAATGGACACGAACGAGTTAGCAGGCGACACGAGCATTGGCTCACAAATCGTTTAGTGACTGACAACTGTCGTCTGCTAGCTTATCGATGTCTCTTGCGCCGCTTTTCAGGTATGGGATCCAACGGAGTAGATAAAGCCGAACGCCTTACCATAACCCGTCACCGATTATCGACATATCGTTTGTGCTTACTGGCCCGTCACATTTTACACGAAGCATAGGATTACTACCACGTATTCTGTTTCGCAGATATGTGGGCAGCCGCGCAATCCAGAAGTAAGCGCGGACTGTCTTGTGTTAGAAGTCCGCTGTACCTCCCTTATGACTATAAGGCGATGCTATGGTAAGAGTATCGTGAAGGCAAGCGCCACTGTAATTTGCACGATGCAGGAATTCAAAAACCGAAAATTTGCAAATATTCGTCCGTAGTGAGCCTCGTGATCTCGGTGCGTTTAGTAGGGTGGTCTGGCTGCACGATGCCACGCGTTGCTGTGCACTAGTAAGTGACACGGCCTTTCCACGGCAATTGAAGTACAGGACACGGGCCATACGTTCTCTTTCTTTCTTCCTGACTCCTCAAGTTTCTCGAGCAGACAGGATGTCGGAGCTAGATTTACAGAGCGCTTTTATTATGCAAACGCGTCGTGTATGTAGACACGACGTGCTAAGTACACGTACCATGGTATGATCGCTTCAACTAAAACCAAGCACACTGTTACTGGCTCTCGGTGAAGTAAAGACACTTTCGCTAAGTGGTCGGTGATATCGACATGCGTTCACAAGTCGCGTATGTGCACATAACGATGACCGTAAACAAGTGAGGAAATGTTCATTCTTTTATCAGTCGGAATGAACCTTCTTTTCGCGGCAAGCGAAAATATAAGTGACAAAGATAGCGCGAACTTATGTTACTAACAAGGCTGCCTGCTGTTGAGTATTTCACACAGCAGCGTTCTTGATCCTAAACTTGTTTATATGGACTAAATGATTTTTCAATTTCAATTTCGATAGCAGCAAAAGGAGAGACGAGGATAAGGTGTAAATGACCACGTTATCTTTAGATGCGTACTCGGTTGCGTTCTATCCTTTGTTGCGTGACGCAAACGCCGCATATAGAACATCGAACGGCCACTGCAAACGTGTCGAAACTGAGACTGTTTCGCAATCGCTCATCCCACAGCAACGCCCCCTTTCCTTTGCTTCAGAAACTAGCTACCGTAAGAACATCTTCTCGGATTGCATTTTACTCTTAAAAGGTTCGCTTAAATATCACGATGTTCATAATTAGAAGTCCTTCTTTTTCTTCAATCATTAAGCTGAAGACACTTCTTTATGTACTCTGCTGCGTCATTCCTGGTTTTCATTTTGCCGGAGAACAACGAACGATGTCGCATTAAAACAGACCTGGGCCGAGGAGCTTGTCTTTTTTTATTATTCCTCTCAGAAAACGGCCTTTCGTTGCTATGAATACTACAACACAATAACATTTCGCGCCTTTCGGAGCTAAGAATCGAATACCTCTCCTTTCTTGCTCGCCTATCAGGAGTCTCTCTGGAGGTGAAACAAGGAGAAATGCCGGTTTGTAACGCTGTTAACGTTGCCATTTTCGTTTCCTCGATACGCTATAAAACGAAACGAATATTATGACTACTGGGGAATTTGCCTGGGTTTAATCTCTTCTCTCGTTCGCAATCAGGTGCCAGCGCGCGTAAGCGTCTCGCCGAAAAATGACGGCTTTCCAGCAACACACCCAGTCGGACCGCCCCACACAAGTAGTATACGCGCTCGCATCACTCACCCACACCGCACAGCAGGCAAACGGGGCGAAGCCCAGCTTCGGGACTCACCTGGTTCTCCGATCGCAGTATCTTCAACTGGTCGTTGATGAGGGCGTACTTGGCGGCCTCCTCCTTGCGCAAGGCGCGCTCCTTCTTCAGCTCGGGGCTCCAGAAGGTCTTGATGCTGTGCATGCTGGAGCCGAGCTTCTGCGTGGTCGCGTCCAGTTCCCGCTTGACGCTCCCGTATTGACTCTGGAGCTCGTTAAGCCGGCTCTGCAGCTCGGCCACGAAACTCCCACCGCCGCCGCCTCCGCGGCCACTGCTGCCGCCGTAGTCCCGGTACGGGTCGCCGTCGATGGTGGTCTCGCGGTACATGTCTTCGCGGTAGCCTCCTCCGCCCCCGCGGCGGCCCAGGTCCACGGCGCCGCGCTCCAGGGACCGGTCCCTGATGGGCATGAAGTCCTGGTCGACGACGCTGACGCCCGGGTACGACGAGCGCATGGCCGGCGGCGCGGTGCGCGTGGCCGACCGGCTGCGGTGCGACACCCGCAGGTCCGGCTCGTCGCCGTAGTAGTCGTGCGTGGCCATGGTCAATGGGCTGCTGTTGCTCGAGCGGCTCACGCCGTACGGTCCGGTGGGCCGCATGCGGCGGCCCTGCGACGGTGACGAGAGGTTGCGCGCGATGGGACTTCCCCTGGCAGACGGCGGCTGCGAGATGGACGCGTAGGACGTCTTAGGCGGCCCCAGCATCACGTCGCGCGAGCTCTGGGCCGCCCGGGGCGACCTCTGCGAGCCGCCGTACATGTCGCGGGAGGACATGGTTCTACGTTGCGATCGCTCGCGCGTTTGTATTCTCCCGCTGCTGCTGCTTGCTTCTTGCGCTGCTGCACCGCCTCGCTCAGCTAGCTGCCGGCCTCGGGAAGGCCCCCTCCGGCTCCGAAATGCACGGTCCGCATCCGCGCCTCACTCAGCTCGTCGTCGTGGCCGAAGAGACCGAGGCCGCCACCGCCGCAGCAGCAGCCGCCGCCACCGGCATCGCGCCACTCACGCACGCGGCGCTTCGATCCGGCCGATGGCCGCGCTGCTCTTCCGCACTCCGCCGCCGCCGGGCTGGCACTCGGGTCTCCGTGTATCCACTATGGGTCGCGGGGTGGGCACCCCCGAGCTGCGGGTTCGGGCACGAAGCGTCGTTCGCGCACTGCACGCACCTCGGACCTTCTTCTTTTCGGTGATGATGGCCGCCCTCCCTTGGGGCGGGATGAACGCCGGGATGAGAAAATGCGGCTCCCGCGAGCGGTCGTCCTGTCGCGGCAGCAAAACGGACCGCCCCGCCGAGGCTTCACCGAGCAGCAAGCGCGCCAGCGGACGGCTCCTCTCCCTCCCTCGCTCGACGGCGCTCGTGTTTTCGGCGTCCGCCCCACGATGGAGCCACTTGCGTCAAACAAATGGATGGAAGGGGCCGCGCGAACGGGAAGCCCGTCCGCCGCGGCGCGCGCGGTGGCGGTCACGTGATTTGGCCGCTATATGGCGATACACGCTAGATGGATCCCTCGTTCTCTCTGTGTTGCTTCGCGCCCATCGTCGGCTTATTCACCACTCCCTTTTGGGTGCGAGGATCATGCTTACAGCTACGTTCGCGTCGTGTGCCATCAAAAGTGTAAGGGCAATTTAAGTACACCAGAGAGAGAGAACGGCAACGGAAAAACTGGGGGGTTAACCAGAGATTGTCTCCGGTTGGCTACCCTGTAACGGGGGAGGGGAAAGGGATGCGATAGGCGCACCAGCCTTTCTGCAAGAAATAGCGCCTGTTTTTTCTTTGAATTCAGTGGTAGATGTGAACGCCAAGGTTACGTCAATTTGCGCATTTTGCGTTGCTTCGTAGCCAGCAAAAAGGAAGAGAAAGAAACTCTGCAGGGATTCTAAAGCCATTAATGATTGGCTTTCGTCGTGCTTGCATTTTCGAAAGTGTCGTGTCACGTTGTCTTCCCTTCCATCCTTCTTACTTTCTTTTTTTCATCTGCGAAACTGAAAGCGGGTTTAAAGTTAGCGCACTGGTGCACACCAACGAACGTCCCGCATCGCGCCATCAGTCGCGTCATGCTTGCGACATTTGCCAAGTGGTATTTGAGACGGATGCTCGTTTCGACCTCGAAAGCAGGAGCTGAAATTACGTAGATCGCTCTTCGTCGCTCGCTATTTCCATGCGGCGATACCCTGGCACGGGCTGCGCAGTTTCGTAGCTCAAAAGCCGCGATTGTGCAGGCATCGAGAGTAGCAACTTACAGATTCGACGAAGCGGCAATTTCACCTCAGTATTTTCGATTAGTTTCGTCTATGTTACAGGAGTAGCACCAGGCATGTGAAGTACAAATTTCTGCTGCAAAGGAAGTTTTCGCGAGTCGAAAAGCTATCCTCTCTTTCCTGCTTCACACGTTAAGCTTCCTTGTTACTAGATGCGTGGGGTTCTGTTCTATTTTACTGTCATGTCAGACGCACAAATCAAACGCAATCAATATTATTAAATTGTTGAGTTTAACGTCCCTAACTGCACGGTGGGCTATGAGGGGGATACCGTAAAAGAGGGCTCTGCACTAATTTTGATCATTTGAGGTTCTTTAACGTGCACCCAATGCACGGTACACAAGCGCTCTTGAGTTCCTCCCATCGGAATGAGGCCGCCACTCCAGGTTACGAACCCGCGACCTCGTGCTAGCAGCACAACACCACAATTACTGGGCCCCGGTGATGAATAGGCCAGTTCAGTGAACCTATATTTAAAGACAAGTGCTACCAAAGACACATAGTTTAAAGAACACGAAATTTATTTCTCAGAACGATCTTTTATTAAACTCGCACTGTTTGTTCAATCACATCAAAACGTAAACAAAAAGATGCCATCTCTCTTTGACAGCATCAAGTGTGACAGTTTCCGGTAGCTGTCTTGTAAGTGCGACATCGCGTCATTTTAGTGTAGTATTTCTTTACCGAAACCGGAAGCCTCAGCTTCTTTAGCACGAAAGCACAAGTCGACGAAAAACAGAACGAAAGACTACTTTACGCTGTTAGTACTGTCACGTCAGTGACAAAATTCGAGAAATGGTTAGCCCTTGTGACGTGTATCGCAAGCGTAAGCAAGGGCCTTGAATGGGCGGCCTTGGTCGCAGTGCTTATTCTTCCTGCTCCTCCCTTGGAAACAGTTCAATTCTGCGTCAGTAGAAGTTGCGCTGGAAGTTAGTAGCCTGGCGTCTCTAGTAGCTTGCGACGAGACATTCCTGTAAAAAAAAAAAAAAAATCGGTAAGAGGTATATTGTCTGAAAAAAAAAGTGCAGGGCGTTCAAGCATTCAACACTGCTACAACACGCTTCTTATGTGCATTAATTGTATCTGTCACGCGTTCTAGGCACAGCATATCCAGAGCATTCCTTTTTCAGCTGCGCTGCGCGTAAGCACCTGACGTATTTCGCTACAAGGGAAATTGCGCTATTGTTTATCGCGATCTTGTTCTCTCTCTTTTTATATAATGTTAATGACGCAATGAAGATACAGGACTTTATTTTGTCATTGTTTCTATGCATATGAATAGAAACTCAGCAATTCACTCATAAAAGATAGAGAAATGCCTTTCCTGTGTTTCGAAGTCTTCAGAACTCAAAATTTACGCACAAAAATTTGAGCTACCCAACATGCCTACAAGACTTCCGCACCCCACAACCCCCACTCCCTAACACAACCACAGGAAAAAACTGCCCCTACACATATGTTGCACTGCACAGGTGCTATTTGTGCGGCGAAGCGATCTTTAACGAATATATTTGATTGATTGATTGATTGATTGATTGATTGATTGATTGATTGATTGATTGATTGATTGATTGATCAGATAATATGGTGAGTGAGTGCAAGTGACAGCCCACAGGTAATATTTCGTCACCCCTACATCAGCACACAATGCAACTGCCCCTGCAAGTGCGCTGCACACTACAAAGACAATTTGTGAGGCGAAGCCAGTTCTGGCGCGCACATTTATTCATTGATCAATTAATTGGGTCATTTGTTAATTTATTCATTGATTGATGAATCGCGCTAGTTACGTTGACACCCCCGATCTGCGCCTGCGTTTCTTCAGACATATGCACAGCACTCCCACGCCCCGAGAATGCCTACAGATCGAATTGCTCTATCCGCTACGATAATAAAGTTTACAATCGTTTATTAGACCAATTCATTGTGTTTGGTGCTATGTTTCGGCGCGTAAATTTAACGAGTGCGCGCTCTGCTTCTCTCTTTTTATTTTTATTTTTACTTCTAAAGTAACAACTCCCCCCTAGCATGCGGCATTTTGGGAGCCAACGGGTAAGCAAGCGGTCAGCCCAAACTACGAGATGGTTTTCCAATCGCTTCGCGAAAAACTCGGAATAGCCCGAATAAAGAGGGACTAAGCGGCCGAGGGACAACAAAGGGGGCTGCGGGAAAAGAAAGTCGAAAACCCGGAGCGCTGGCTGCTGCTCTCTCGAAAGCCGCGCGCCCCAGATCTGTGGCTGTTTCATAAATTCAACTGGAAGCGAAAGTGTGTTGCGGTGTCTCGAAAAATCGATCGCCGCTGCGCTCTCTCGCGTGCGCGGCCGCTGCAACTGCGTGCTTGGGTAAGCTCGCCACGGACTGCCAACGTGACCAGCGAACACTGCCGCGTCTCCCAGGGCGCTTCGGCCTTGCCGTTGGCGGCGTCGGTGGACGCTGGCGTGTCGATGACCTGCCTTCGGGGGGAAGGGGGGGGGGATGTCACCTACCCCCTCCTTCCCCCGTTTCCAGCGGGCAAGGGAACTTCCCTGTGCTGACGTCACCCTACACTTCGGACAAGAACAACTTTTCCAGACACAGCCCGGGCGCGAAACCTAGAGACGATGATGCACGAACTTGCATCGCAAGAGCAGCCGCGCATGCCCAGACGACAGAGAGACAATAACAACTACACTACGGGTAAAAAAGAAATAAAATAAATGAAAGAGACAGTCGAGATAGACGCAGTCTCCTCTGCCCTTAGCATCGGCTGGTCTGATTGCAAGTGTTCTACCTTTTAATTTGTGTTTTTTGTCCGCAGTGTAGATTTTCTTTAATGATTCCTAGAAAGTGTTTGTATCTGTATAAGTGGCGCGGGTTACATCCTTTAACATAGAACATGTACATACTAAATACGAATCCAAGGAAGCACTTATGAAGAAAAAAAGGCAGTCATGTGAAGGAATATAGTGACCGCAGGAATGAAGTGGAGATTGCTTGAATTTTCGTGATCCTCGTAAAGCGCCTCATGCAGTACAATGCTCGTTGTCTTCATTCTCTTCCAACAATCCTTCGATACCGATTACGCAAAATACTCATCCCGGATATTAACTTACGAATTAAGGTGCTTGCGGAACTGCGTGTAAGTGGTTTAGTGATATTCTTGCATTTACTCTTCGAGGGAAGTGACACCAATTTGACCTAGACCACAGTGTCGTCACAGACAACGAAAAGCAAACGTGAAGTGTGCCTCGAATATCGCGGTATGACAAGAAAGTCCCGGATGCAGCGTCAATGTGACAACTGCTCGCACAATGTTACATCTTCACCTCTGTATAGTTAGGCAAGGACAAGCGGTCTTACCATAAGAAACGTGAAGAGGTGTCTGCTTTTTCCGCGTACGTGGAAGTGCTGCTTACAGCATATAACCGTGGTATCTAGAACAGGGCTTTTCGCTTTCGTAGTACACAATGAGATAATAAAAACCAAATTAACAAGCGATTACATTACCGAGTTGTCGTCAAGTTGGAAGAGAATATACACTTGTATGATTCTAAGCACTATACGTAACTAGGAGAGCGATGTCTTTTTTTTTTCGTGTTTTGGCTTATGGCTGCGTTAAGTGTTTATTGAGAATGCGCTTCATTGTTACTTTCTTTTCTTTTATTTATTATTTATTTGTTATTGCACCCGCAGTCAAAGTAAAATAAAATTCTGGCATGTGATATTTATATTCATATCTGCATATTCCATATTCTGCACCTTACGCTGCCTCTTCCACTAGATACCCTACTTGGTCCGTGTTTAGATTTGCTTTCTTTCGGAAAAACCGGAAGCTTCGAAATGAAGCAGTATTTCTTCATTACTAATTTACAAGACCAGAGACTGCCAGCTAGTTTTTTACTGTTAATTTTTTTAAAATTGCTAATTGCTCTAATGTTTCAAAACATAAGAACAACAACAATGAATAACAATGACAAGAAAGAAAAAAGAAATGCCGACGGCTCAGCCCGCACTTAAAACCGCGTCTGGTCTCTGTTGTCTGGTCTCTGAATGAAAGATATATTTTATTAAAGTTATGCTAAAGGTTCTGGCTTGTCACACAAGAATAACAAAGCCTTAGAAACACCGGTCAGTGAAGTAAACGCGGAACTTAAAGACTCCGGTGTGGCGATTATTATTCGTACTTTACGTGTATGACTGTCGTGGCAACAATGCACTTGCACGATATTGTTTTCCTATTTCCTTCTGTGTCAAACGTTCTTTCGCCTTCCCTGCTGTCTTTATGCAGAAAACTATTCATCAGTGCCGTTATTATATTACTATCACTATCACTATTATATTACTATCACTGGCCCCGCCAACTCCTTTTCTATTTTCCAAGCTATCGTTCTCTGTTCTGTTTTTTTTTTCTTCGTTAAAAATATGCGGCAATTCGGTCGAAGAGAAACTCTGCTAACATCACTAGCAAAGCCACGCGCCAATGTCAGTCCCAAAAGCTGCCTTAAGTACACACTCATTCGAGAGTCATTTATAACCGATGATACAAAGAATGGGCGTATTTTTTGCTTCGAGCTCAATCGTCGTGTACACTTCACTGCACAAAATGAATGTCGGCTGGAAGTTGCGTTCATTTATTCCTGAGCCCCATGTGGCTCACTCGGGGAGCATTTAACTAGACGCGCCCGTTAGCCAGTTGACCCAAGACCACAAAGAACATCAGCACTTCACGTTGTGAATCACAGCAATTTTTTTTTAAACCGCAATTGACCAAACTTCGTTGTTTTGACAAAACGCACTAATGACCCTATGAATCATTGAGCGAGAAGTTGGTTTATCTCAGATTCAAGCACTGCGCTGACAGCAACGTGAGCGTTCGGTGATTTAGCAGTTTTCGCTCTAGGATTTCGCAAACTTGCGTTGAAAC
Source organism: Dermacentor silvarum (assembly GCF_013339745.2). NCBI lineage: Eukaryota > Metazoa > Arthropoda > Arachnida > Ixodida > Ixodidae > Dermacentor > Dermacentor silvarum. Next base: position 54,650,791 of record NC_051161.1, on the reverse strand, counting down.
TTTTGGTTGCAATGACAACAAATAAATTCCACTTCTAATGACACGCGTGCGTACATGCCTACGCACGCAGTTTCTACTTTTGTAAAGATACAGGTGGGCGCTTATTGATCATGGCAAACGGTTCAATAACTGTTTCTGTTTTGTTCAATCACCTTGTCTGTTTTGTGTCTATGCCTGCCTGCCCGCCACATTGCGCTCAGTTACCATAGTTAGAACACGGCAAACGAGACAAGGCCGTGTTTTTGCATTGCCGAAATTATCTTCCACGACCCGAGATTTTTTCCTGTTAGGTTTTCGCTTCAATTGCCGAAGTATCAGGTGTGATGCAAAAAAAAAAAGAATGCTCTAAACGCATAACTGATCTTGTGTCGTCGAAGGAGTCCATGGCGGCGTTTTCGATAGAACGATGTCGTTCTATCAAATACTAAGTTTCAGGTTACTAATAGTAATATGATTTGACATCCGTACCAAGGAAATCTATAGGACGATACATAAAGGCAACCTCGACGCAGAAAGTCATATACGTAAATGTGTAATGCAATTCTCACAATGTTAGATATGCATCGCGACACCACTTGAGCTATGCAAACTGATTAGCGCTACAAGAGCAAAAAGAAGTTAAGCTTACTTATACCTAACAACTCGAAATTGTGAACTTTCATTGAAACTGGTACACATGTGAATTAAAGCACACTATCAATGCAATTAAGTAGAATAATTTACCATTCGCATCTGAAGGCAGTCCTTGAGTAGTTAATTAAAGCTCAAGGAAGACGTTCTTTTATTTGATCGCTGCTGCACACTTTCAGCACTGTAAAGGTGGACGGCGTCTTCTTTGTAATAATTTAATTAAGATACCAGTTTACTATCTGTCCACACTAATAACAGCTGACACAGCTATAAACATACAGTGCACTAGCAGTCATGTAGTACCCTGCAGAAAGACAGGTCAGAAACAGTCACACACATTGATTGATTGATTGATTGATTGATTATTGATTGATTGATTGATTGATTGATTGATTGATTGATTGATTGATTGATTGATTGATTGATTGATTGATTGATAATACACATACAGGAAGCCTCACCATCGCAACAATCATGCAAGGTTGCTGCACCTTGTATATAATATTTATGCGGCAAAGCCATCTTTGACGATCAGACATTTATTTATTTATTTATTTATTTATTTATTTATTTATTTATTTATTTATTTATTTATTTATTTATTTATTTATTTATTTATTTATTTATTTATTTATTTACTTTGGTAATATTCCAAAGCAACATAGAAGTTATAAGAGACGCCATAGTGGAGAGGCGTTCTGAACTTTTGCCCAAATCCCGGTACACGAGTATTCTTGCATAATGTCATGATACCTGTGCGGCTGCCGAGTATAGAAATCAAGCACGCTAACTTTTGTTTATATCGTGTTTAGCATGGTGGGTGTAATTAGCCACCGTAGCGCTGAGCATCGCTTACGATCCACATCCTCCCGCGCTTCCCACGCTCGAGCACTGCAGTTAACTGCAGTGCTCAATTTCGTGTTTTAATAAACTCGTCTCGCACAGACGCAATACACTTGCTGTCAACTTAGCTTCCAGACGACAAAGGTGCCAAGTGGACGCACCGTATTGCTACGCTCAATCGACGCGGCAGCGGAGCAACAACAACGGCTTGCGTTTTCTTGCCGGCACGAGCATTGTGCGCACGCCAAGCATAGTTCCCGCTGAACGGCTACGTGAGAAGGGTAAGGATACACCTGTCTCAGGGAAGCGGACTGCTAACGCCAATTTCAAACTATCCAACGAAGCAGTGCATACAACGAGGCAGTGCCCAGCTGACCGCGGTCACCCTGACCGGCGCTCTTCACGTACGTACCCTCACGACGCTCAGCGGGAAGATGAAGTTGTAGTCCTTCCACGTGATGGCCCTCGTGCGGCGGCTGTTCATGCGCGGCTTCCAGAGGAGGCCCCGGTACTTGGCCTTTCGCGCGCACAGGCACGGGTAGAAGCTCATCTCGTCTCCGCCCGTCACCTCCTCGGTGGGCGCTGGCAGCGGGTCGTCGGGCGGTGGCTGCACGTCGGTGGGCGCGGGCGGCGGCTCCGTCGACGTCGTCGTCGTGGTCGTCGCTGCGGTGACCACGGGAAAGGACGGCTCGTCTTCGCGGCTGCCTTCGTCTTCGCCGGCAGGGGGCGGATCATCTTCCGAGAAAAAGACATGAACTTGTATTGTACGAACGGCTCGTTGTCCGAGCCGCCGTCACTGGTAAACACATCGGGTGTTAGTTTGAGGTAGGGAAATTTGGTAAACGCGCGCTGAATGTACCGCGCGTTAGGCGTCGCCAGAGTGGGAGTAGCGAGAGAGAGAGAGAGAAAGCAAGGAGAGGAAAGGCAGTGAGGACAACCAGGATAACTTCCGGTTTGTGATATACCCTACACTTCTTCTTATGGGGTTTTACGTTCCAAGACCAGTTCTGATTATGAGGCACGCCGTAGTGGAGGGCTCCGGATTAATTTTGACCACCTGGGATTCTTTGCAACGTGCACTACAACGCAAACACACGGGTGTTCTTGCATTTCGCCTCCATCGCAATGCGGCCGCCGCGACCGGGATTCGATCCCGCGACCTCGTGCTCTGAGGGGCCCCGAATTTGGTTAATCACAACCATAAGAAGCCAACAGACAATGGGGCCCAGGAAAGCGTAGGGGAAGTTATTTGTACTTTTTTAATTGAAGTGTAGAAATTACGAGTTTAAGTGGAAATGAAAGTGAACGAAAAAAAAAACGCAACTTGCCGCCGGTGGGAACCGAACCCACAACCTTCGCGTTACGCGTGCGACTCGCTACCATTTGCGCTACGGCAACGGCGGCTCTAACGTCCACTTTCTTGCATATTTATATGTGTGTGTGCAATCCTGGAAGTGCTAGCCAGCATCGCTCGGGCCCCTGGCCCGCGAGTGGTGCTGGAAAACGTTGGAGCGAGTGACGTTGGAACAGCCACCTCCTTAAGTTATTTCGTTCTCTACGCCGTGCCCTGTGAGTCTTCGCCACCGACCGTTCTACCTCCGCAGTACACACCTGGCGGGGCAGCCGATGTCGAAGGAGGCACCGTGGCTACCGACGCGGTCGAGACCTCCTCGGGAGGCGCCGCCGTGGGCGCGCTCGTGGACGGTGCGGCCGTGCTCGTCGATTCCTGTGGCACAACCATCCCGCCCTGTTCGGGACCAGACACGCCGGCCTGGATCGGGTTCTCGGCTTCCGGGAGGGTCGGAGGCTTCTGGGGTCGCATGTTCTTCGACTGCGCACGTCCGGCGAGGAGGATAAAAATAATAATAAGTAATAAATAATTAATTATTCCAATATTGTTATTTAATATTCGAATAATTATTTGGTAAGTTAACTCAAACTATTGCTGTTGAAAGTGCGACATTAGACTAGCAAATAGGTTGCCGCTGACAAAACTTAAGGCTGCTGAATCGTACGTGCGGGTACGAATTCTATAAGTTGTCCTTCTGTCGGCTATGCGTAAGCATTAAAAGTATTGGTGTGAGATGATATGACAGTACATATGGCTGTTTATCAAGTGAATAGACGAGTATTGCGTTATAGCGCTTGTGCAGGTCTGCTGTTGGTTCCTTGAGCTTAATTAGTACGCGTCCAACATCCGCGTTGTTTTCATGAAAGGAAAGAATTATCTAATCGGGCATAATAAGCTAAATATCCTTCTGATGAAGCTTTACTTGTGCTAATGGTTGCTGTAAAGGCAGCAAAAGAGCGTAGGTAGCACGTTAGTATTAGAAGAAAATGTAGTCTGTAGGTCACCGACCTAGCGCTTACAAGTGCGTAGATCGGATGTCATTTTGAGTAAACAGTACTAATGCAAATCTGGCGGATTTTTGAGGCATCCTACTACAAATAAATACTGCACTCAGTTCTTGTTTTCTTGTTTATTTGTATGTATGCAATCAGCACAAACTAGGGGCCCTCTTTGTCGATGCTGCCAGATATGACAGTGGAGATAAGTTTGCTGTCTCGGTTGTAGACGCGGAGGGCAACCTGGTTAATGCAGCTTCTGTCTAGGCTAAGTTTGCCCATGTGGCGGAGGAAGCGCCGATTGCTCTGGCTTTTCACAGCGCAAAAGTCCCCCCTATCGTGGTCTTGGACTCCCGCACAGCAGTTAGATCCTTCTCGGCCACCCTCGTGTCTGAACAGGCGAACAATATTGTGAACAAAGCACTTCAAAGAACTCGGGAGAGCAGCGAAGGAGGATATCACATCTCGTGGTTCTCAGCCCATCTAGATAGCTCAATTAGACCACTCGGATGTAATCCTAACGAGCAGGCCCTATATCTCAGTTCCTCAGGGCTCAAATAAAGTTCTTGTCATGTCATATCATGTCATGTCATGTCATGCATGAATTCATGCATGAATGCATGTATGTATGTATGTATGTATGTATGTATGTATGTATGTATGTATGTATGTATGTATGTATGTATGTATGTATGCATGCATGCATGCATGTATGTATGTATGTATGTATGTATTATGTATGTATGTATGTATGTATGTATGTATGTATGTATGTATGTATGTATGTATGTATGTATGTATGTATACATGCATGTATACGTGTTTGTTTGCTTTGTTGTTTGTTTCTTTCCTTCCTTCCTATGTCTTTCTTTTTTCTTTCTTTGTTTCTTTTTTGTACTGTGCGCTTCGTCGCTCAGGCAGGTAATTCTGCCAAATGTTTAACTTCATGCCAGTCCTTGTACATAAATTCTTGCGCTCTGGTCAGTAGTATCAAGTCTCCAATGTTATCATCCTGAAGAATTCAATTATAGCCAATAGCCGATAATTTGATATTCTTCTCTTATTTAGCAAGTTACTATCACACGTGCCTATCTGTCCACAACTGCAATTCCACTGACCGCTGTTACAAGACCTGAAAAGATTGTTTCACCGTGTGCACCAAAGCTCACTATAAAGCCTGCTTTACAAAAAATGCAACGACCATGAGAGCATCAAGACGAAGGCGGCTGTTTCATGACCTACATGACACGGACGTCATCAAATTCATGTCATGAGTCCTCCAGAGTCCCTTGAGCTACGCCTAAGAGACCTTAGGCGAAAACCTTAGTCATGCTCATGACTATGACTGCGACCATTAACCTTTAGCCTTTCCCTTCACTTACTACCACATCAGAACCCGTTCCATTGGTTTTTTTAGTGTTAATATTTTGACGTTGAGCCATGGTCATTTTTGATGAGTCATGGTCATGACTATGACTTCTACTATCATCCTTTAGTGTTTCCTTCACTTAGTATCCACGTCAGAACCCATTTCAGTGGCTTTTGAGTGTTAACCTTTTTTCGCTGAGTCATTGTCAATTTTGTTGAGTCATGCTCATGACTATGACTTCTACCACCATCTTTTAGTGTTTCCTTCACTTAGTACCCACGTCCGAACCCATTTCAGTGGTTTCTGAGTGTTAATCTTTTTTTGCTGAGTCATTGTCATTTTGCTGATTCATGCTCATGACTATGATTTCTACCATCATTCTTTAGTGTTTCCTTCACTTAGTACCCACGTCCAAAACCATTTCAGTGGTTTTTGAGTGTTAATGTTTTATTTTGCTGGGTCATTGTGATTTTAGGCGGCTGTTTCATGACCTACATGACACTGAATGTCATGACATTCATGTAATGATCTATCATTTATGTTCATCATGCACTGTTGTCATACTATGCCAATTTTAGTATCTCACGACCATGAGAGCACTAAGACGTAGGCGGCTAGATAGATAGATAGATAGATAGATAGATAGATAGATAGATAGATAGATAGATAGATAGATAGATAGATAGATAGATAGATAGATAGATAGATAGATAGATAGATAGATAGATAGATAGATAGATAGATAGATAGATAGATAGATAGATAGATAGATAGATAGATAGATAGATAGATAGATAGATAGATAGATAGATAGATAGATAGATAGATAGATAGATAGATAGATAGATAGATAGATAGATAGATAGATAGATAGATAGATAGATAGATAGATACTGTCAAAGTGGCAAATGTTCGCCAGAAATGTTTCTCATTTAAAACCTCATGCGCTGCACTCAGCCTTTGTAATAGCAGAACTTGATATTACGAACATCACTGTGGCGAGCCTGATGTGGTTATTTAATACTGCTATGGAATATTTATAATCTGTTATGTTAAATTGTCTTCCCGTTACCGCAATTTCCAACTACAACGCTCGATTTTTTTCTTCTTTTCCTAATCTCGACAAGTGCAAAGTTCTCTTAATTTGTGCGTGCGAAGGTAAATATAATTTTAGGGCGGGTGCTACTGACAATAAGTATACTTTACGGGAAAAGAGCACCGTAAAAGTGTCATTTGCTTATGACGGTGTGATAATCCGCGCCAAGTTCTGCGAGCATCCCTATTATCAACGTAGAAACACTACGTAAGTTTACCAAAGCCTAGTAAGTATATAAATTAGCGATCTTTCTTAATAATTTCTGAACTATAAATCCACAAATGTTACAATACACTGAAAGAGTTACTCCTTAGTGAAATTGAGCAAAAGACGCCGAACATTTCTGCACTGAGGCACCGCCGGCGTGGTGTACTTTTCATTTTCATAAGCGCACCCATTGACTGGATAGTAATTCCATGCTTACTTTTCTTTTATTTACTCTCAAATCATGTAGAGTTGTAATCAAAAGGTGTAAAACGATGCATCCAACATATCTTGCACATTTCCTGCAATTGAAGCACCTTCACGGTGTATATTTCTCCCCGTAAAGTATATTTATTGCCAGTAGCACACGCCCTAAAGTTCTATTTATCTTCGCAAAGATAGGTTAAAGATGAACGTGAAATATGTACGAAAGGTACTCACTCTTTCTGAAGCCATGCACGCTCTCAACTGAAACAAAGTGAGCGAATTCATTTTTAATTCACCACACGCTCAGAACGAAACAAGTTTACTTATCATCGCCGCCACGTACCGTTGCACACGTACTCTCACCAGTGGGTTCCGCGTGCAAAAGCAAAAAATTCAATTTTCCTGCACTTTGGAGGGGGGGATTTCCATGTTCCGCTTTCTCCGCTTCCATGAGTTCACTCGGCACGCAGGCGCCCATTTCGAATTGCTCCAGCTCGTGATGAGTATGACCCTTGTCTTTCGTTTCCGCGTTTACCTCTCCGTCGTCCCACAGGAAACATCGCATTTACGGTAGCCCCTTCACAATCTAGTTTATAGAAGCTAAGCACGCTACGACGTACCCAGCCTATTTCTGATCTCGGTCGATACCGTAGCCACGCGAACGTGGTTCTGAATGCAAACATGACCGCGTTTGGTCACGACTGACTGTTCGAAAAAAACTGCTCGTAATTTTAAACGTAGGAGGCCGCGTTCGTTTGATGTTGCGGACGCGTTTTTGTTCCCAAAGGGCATCATCGAGAGCTATAGGCTATAGGCCGTGGGGAGATGGGAGGGAGGGAGCGAGGGGGGGAGGGAGGGCGACGTTGCGCTGCGGCACCAACGGCGCAAGGGGAACTGGCGAGTCAGTCTCGCACGCGAAAGGAGGAAAGCGGAAAGGCAGCGTGGGAGAGAGGGAGGGGCGGCTTCTACTCTGCCCGCAACTACGTACTTGTACTTTTCCAGGCTGCAGCTGTCGCTCACACCCTATCTTGAAATTGATCTGCAGATGGCTCATAGCTTTGTATGCGCTGTGCTTTCGCCGCTCAGTTTCCGTTGAAGCGATAGACCCCACGAAACTTCGCTCGCTGCTGCTGCTGCGCTTGCTCACGCCAGCGTTTTGACAGCGGTTGTCTGCAGTCGTCGAGTGGGATCGTCGAGTGTTTGCTTGCGCGCGCTGACACCATGCTTGTAAATTCAGTTAGTAAGCGAATGTGTCCAAGTTTATACAGCCGATAAAACTACTATCCTTACTCCGTATAGCTCTCTACTAATTTGCTATCGCAATTGATGCTTCGCCTTGCGGGCGAAAGTGCGACTTTTTGCATAGGTAACTGCTATTACGCGACAAAGCGATTTGCTTCATCCAACATTTGCTGTACACCTCACTGGGAGGGCAGCCTTCTGTTCTGGTTGACTGTGCTATTCGGCCTCGTTCCCGTTAAACCTCTACGAACTCGCTACTCATTAGAGCAACGCATTCCCCTTTCTCTAGTGTCCCGCTCCCAAAGGGAGTTGAGCAAAGGTTGCAGCTAGCGATCGTTGTCAGAGCGTCAGTTATCACTAACCATCGTTCACAGCAGCCGCGCTGTCCGATCTCCGCAGTGCAGATGGATAGATTGAAAAGTATTTGAAATTTCAACGAGAACACATTTTGTGGCCTGCGCTGCTTATTTCTTTTTTTTTTTTAGTGTGTGTGTGTGCGATTCCCTCATGCGCAGACTAAATTGCTCCTACCGTGTCAGCAAATTCGCAGTTAGGCAGATTCGAGATGCGACTGCGTCTCAATTTTATTTCGTACAATAAGGTTTCGCCCCTTTCCGTGCGGTTTTACAATTGGGTGCGCTAAGCCCCGTCATACCGGAACCCAAGTGGTTTCTTTTTTTTAATATGACATGGTTTATACCACTTTATTGCGCACGACGAAGGACTGCGCCGCTATACTTTGATGCCGCAGCCAATGGATGAAACGCACGCTCGCTTCTCACGAGCGCCGCATTGGGGATGTCGACGGCACTGAAGATAACGAAAAGTCGGCGTCGCGTTCGCAAAGTTGCCTAACATTTAACGTCATTTGGGACCACGTGATGGCGCTCGGCGAGGTAGAGGCGCAAGCGGCGCAGGAATAAAAGAGTCGCGCCACTCAGCTGCATTTGTGAGCCTATACGGGGACACTACCGCGCTCATTATAGGATGCAGAGTTAAGGGCTTGCGCTACAGCTTCATTTAGTCAATAAGCGTGGTTTATCACGCATCCGCAGAGTAACAGGCTAACAGCTAAGCGTGCCTAACCCCCCCCCCCCCCCAAAAAAAAAAAAGGAAGGAAGCCTGTCCTGGTGAACTATCAATCTGCGTGCACGCGTGTTTAATACGCGTATCCATGCAGGGGCGCTGCGATTCCGCATACAGTCCAACCCGGATATATCGAACCCGGATATCACGAATTATTGTGTATAACGAACGGCTGTAAAATGTTCTTGAATTTTTTTGTGTAAATTTTCATTTTATATATCGAATTGTTGATATATCGAACTATTCCGCGATCCCCTGCAAGTTTGATATATCCGGGTTTGACTTTAATACCTTTTATACGCGTTTACTAGAGGGCCCTCAACGTCAACGCATTATGCCACTTGCTCTACGCGTTCCGTAATATACGCACAAAACTCTCTCTTTATCTTTCTTCATTGAATTCTGGTTCACATTGCATCGCAAACCAGGGTGGGCCAGTCAAACTGTGTGCACGAATACCTGAATAAGGCCTGTCTATACTGCACACAAGAAAACTTTACAGAATATTTCAAACCAATATGCAACATAATGAACATGTAAATGTAGCAGAAAGCGCGAAACCGAAAATTCAACGCTTGCGGAAATACGTGCAAGCATACATTGATAAAAATCGACCGCAGCAAAAAAAAATAAGTAGCAGTTGGTTAAAACCAGTACTATTTAACATCGTATCTCTTAATAGCATGAAATGTACGCGGTTTTCCCCACTGAAGCTTTTGCTTCCGGATTCTATCTGTTCCGGGTTATTCTTCGTTTCCTAAAGAAACGCGTGGGGCGTGGTAGAATTCACACACTCGGCCCACCTTTGTGCATGGCAGCTTGTTCTCGCACAATGCGGTGAGAAACGTGGCAGCGTCCATGGTGCCGCCCACGTTGTACTGGCAACCGAGCACCACCATTTTGTCCGCCGGATCCTGCGAAAGAAGCAGATGCAGTACTCGCTGACCGCACGCAGCACGACTGGATTATTATCTCGTCAGCCGATTGTTATTAAAGGGGTTTTACGTGGCGTAGACACACTAGCGATGTTGTGCGCCGGAATACTGGAAGGTATATCCGGGAGCGTCAGCGCTGGTGGTGCTATCTGGCGGCCCTACGATGAACCGTAATGCGCTAGAAACTTTCTCGGGCTGCACGACTTCTCATTTTAATAAGCAAGGATACAATAAAAAGCTGGCAGATTTCACACCCTGTGGGAATCGATGTTATGCGAAGCAGTGTACGGGCAACGTACCAAGTTAAGGAAACGACCAGGAGAGCACCAAGACGTAGGCGACTGTTTCATGACCTACATAACACGCATGTCATGATATTCATGGCATGACCTATCATTTATGTTAACCATACACTCTTGTCATACTATGCCAATCTCGGTACATATCAAGTTAACGAAACGACTATGAGAGCACCAAGACGTAGGCGGCTAGATACTTGGATACTCTCAAGGTGGCAAATGTTCGCCAAGAAATGCTTCGCATTTAATACGTTCGCAATTATTTTGCTGTGGGCGATACGTTTAAACCAGCAGTTTAGTTAAAATCTGTTGGTCGTTGCAATGACAGTTTCGCGTTCAAGCTTCCAATATTACGCTACAGATCTACTGCAGTACAACCAAGCCATACTTAAACTATCTATTATAGTGCGGTAAAACATACGGTGGACAAGGCCGGACATACATCACTATATGACACAATGGGCAAAGGCCTTCTTTGTCCACAGCGTTCAATTTGTGTCACCGGAATTCAGTTGCTCTCCACAGGCAATGCCGTCCTATACACATTCCAAGATGCCGTCATTATCTCGAGGTTATTCGAGCTTCCGATACATGGAGAAGATGGCGAGCCCGCGCCTCCCAGGTGTTATGTCCACTCAGCCACAGTAAATTTGATTACTCTGTCAGCGTAGGTCCCAATCTGTGAGCGTCCTCTTAATATGCCTGCGAGTTGCTGGTGTATACCACAGTACTTTCTGTGATCAGTTTTGCTGTCTCGAGTATTTGCGTATATCTGGCGTCTGCTCCGGTAAATATATTAGTGGCGAGCCAAAGCGTATCCTGCTTTTTTTCTTCACCTTATCTAACTCTGAATGCGTTTTTCCTGATGATGTAGTATATTCTTCATTGATTTATTCATTGATTCATTATTGTTTCAATTCATTTCGCATCGTCAATTTTTCCCATTTCCCTTTTACCCACTTGTAATTCAGGAAGATTGACAAAAAAAGCGTAGTTACATTTATTCAAATGTTTGCACTTCTGTTATCCATTTGCATGTTGAAGAGAATTAACTATGTTATTATATTCATTTCGTAAATCGTTTATGTTTATCTTGTCATCCATTTACATTTTGAGAGAAGTGAAGAAAAAATATTGCACTTCAATTCATCTATTTCTTATTCTTCTTTTCTTTTTTTACCGTAAGGAGACATGGGGCATAATTTAAGGCGGGAACAATAACTTACCGTACATATCAGTGTAAGAAAGATTACAATAGAGCATTTTTTTAGAACACGAAGCATTGCAACATCGGATAAAGCAAACGCTTTTACTCCACGTCTGACCCATTTCCAGTTTGCGAAACATGAACAAAAGGGCATTCTCTTGCTTCGTTCATTGTTTTCCTTTCCCGGTGCCAAAGTTCGTCCTGAAAAAAATATCTACGAAGAAAAAAAAAGATGAAACCCGAGCTCATCCGGCTCGTGCGAAGCAGAAATGGCGATAAATCAGTAGTAAGGAAGCGAGCGCGAGAAATAGACGCCTCTGAGATCTGTCGAGAACTGTGAAGGCGAACACTCAAAAGATGGATGTGCCCACAACACACCGACCCGACGAAAAGCGTTCGCGTAGCGGCGTCACTCTGGAAAGGGAAACGTGTGGCAAGGGTCCAACGGGTCTGCATTTCGAGGGTTACACGAAGTCGGTTCTCTTTCACGATCGTAATTCGTGTCTGGGTCAGAAGGCATCGGCAGTAGTAATTTGGGTCAGGCGAGCCAGCGAACCTCAGAGAGCATTCTTTTCTAAAGAATCATTTCAAACCCTTGCAGTAAAAAGGAAAAAAAAATCAGAGCCATTCCACTACTGTGAAGATGGAAGCCAGCGAAGCTGTGACTATGATGGGTCTGCTATAGTGAATACTGGTATAGTGAAATTATTTGTTATCATTATTGTCTATATTCAGCGTCTTCGGCATGTTCGTCAAATAGCAAGGACACCGGCTCCTGTTTTCGCCCGGCGCGATGGGCAAGTAGTGCGTTTGCTGCGCCAATTCCGCCCCATCGTCATAGACTAGCGTTTGAGCCACAGCGTTCATAGCCGCGGCACACTGCACGGCATCGTCAGGATCGTGGAAGATGTGGTTAAACGAGCGCCCGTCCCATAGCGAGTCTAAAGGGCAACTGCTGATAACAGCGCTAGCGTGGTCTCTACGTCACGAGACAAAGGGGCACAACGATTGGTGGGACACTCGTGAAAGTGCGATTGGTGCGACACTCGTGAAAGAGGCATCGGCGGTGGCGAGCGGTATAACAATGGCCCATCCATCATCCGGTTCGACAGCTGCGCTAAGGCACAACTGGCGGGAAACCACCACGCACATGGAGCCATTGCAAGCCCCAACCACGTACACGTAGCCAAGCAAATGCTAATGATGATAGTTTTTTTTTCTACACGCGGACACTAACCTGGGGAACTTAGCCCTTAACACCTTCGCTGTAAAAACGTCAATGTCGGTGACTCAGCCTATGCTCAGTTCCATCTATAGCCTGAAATTCAAAGTACGTCGAACACAAAGTTGTGCACTTCTGCCCAGTTTTACACAAGCTGACAATTTCATGGGTAAGAATTCTTTTTGTATGGATATATCTGTGCGCATCGACTTTGAAGGTAGGTTCTAGTGCGTCTCCATCCAGCTCATTATATTCCTCATTCTCTAACGTTTTGCCTCTGTCCTTCAGATCAGTGCTCCACGTATAGTAATAGGTCATCATTTGTATATCTATCTATTCAAGGCCAAACTAAGTATAACATTTAGGCCTAACGTTCCCTCCAGTGTATTTATCCCCATATTCACACCACCGGTCCTTTTTATTGCGATAGTTATCATATAAGGTCGTTCCAGGTGAACTTTCGCCGTTGCCGTCGCCGTAATGTTCCGCATACATTTACGTATAATCGACAGGGGAACCACGCCAAAAGACGAAGGACAAGATGGGGAACACACACCAGCGCTGACTGACGACTGAAGTATTTAATAAGATAGGAACGCAAATATATATACATAAAGAAACAAATGTCGCAGTTTCACCCGAAAGCCAGCCTCAATTGCGATAGCAAATTAGTAGAGAGCTATACGGAGTAAGGATAGTAGTTTTATCAGATGTATAAACTTGGATATGTAGCAGCACGAGCAACGCGCACAACTGTTGGCGACGCCGTCGGCGTTTTGCCCGCGTTCGCACCGAACGCGCGCGGCGTTGGTGACTGTTGCCGGTGCCTCTGGCGGCGGCTCGGAGGTTTTCGACGACATCAGAACGGTACACTCGTCGAGCAGCGTCGGAAGTCTTTACCACCTTCTCGCCCTACAACGTTTTTATATAAATACGCATTTGGTGCCGCAGCTAAACGTCGCCTCCCCTCCCTCCCTTCCCCCACGGCCTTTCGCGCGAAGGAAGAAGTCGCGTTTGTTCTCCGCCGTGCGTTCGCTCCCCGTGAAAGCGCGCGTCCCTCGCGCGCTTTCACTCGCACATACAGCATACGGCGCACGGCGACGATTTCATCGCCATTGGACTTATACGGAACCTCACGGCGACGGCGACGACGACGGCAGAAATCCGCTTGGAGTGTCCATATAATTGCTATCGCAATAAAACAAAGGTACATCACTGCGCATGACCAAGAAGAACGAGACACCGATTAGACTTCCCCAAAATTCTTGCGGTTCTGCCTCATTCAAGGCCAAAGACAGAGTGCTGACGCAAGACGCACCTTTCCTTTCGATAGCGCAGCAGCTTCAAAGATTTGTGTTCTTTTCTTAATAAAGAATTGTTCGCCGAGTCCAGACCGGCCAGCTTCTGTCACCAGCAAGGCTACACCTCATAAACCCGCACTCATACCCGAGGCCTAAGTGCCCGGCATGCCCGGCCAGAGGAACGGCCGAACATCTTCGGTGGAGCTACTCTGCCTTTGACACGATCCGAAAAAGGACACTTCACTCCCTGGGCCGGAACCGACCTGGCACCCTGCAGGAGTGGATCGACCCGTCATCACACATCGGGCCCAAGGACTCCCTCCAACTTTGGTTTGCTTTTCTGGACTTTTTCGGAGAAAAGGAAGGGCCTGGCCGCCTCTTTGCAGAGCCGACCTCGGGACCACTCCACCTCGAGGAAGAAGAGAGCACCGGTCCCCGTTCCCTGTCCCTATAGAGCACCTCTTTTCTGCCGCAAGGTTTCACCTATTGAATGCAGAAATAAAGACGTTTAATAAAAAAAATTCTGTCATCAGTCAACGCTGGTGTGTGTTCCCCTTCTTGTCCTTCGTCTTTTCACGCTGTTCTCAGGCCTGTCGAGTATGTACCGACTAGCCCAAGCCTCCACGGAGTTGCAACATACGTATATATTCTGTTTCAGTAGTTCCGTGCAGCAGACCCAAGGCTACGTGACCACCGAGTGCAGATTACTGCGAAGCAAGATGTAGTGCCAGTGTTCGGAACCCGGTGCTTGTTTTAATGGCCTTAACAAGTGGTCTAGTCGGAACATGTTTATTTGAAGGCTTCTTTGCAAGTTAGAGCTGCGATTTTTTTAGGTAATTTTGCTTCGTTTTAGAGCGAAAGCTCTACTACGCCATGTCTCGCAAGGTCATTCATCGCGTCGCAATGAGCTTGAGCCGCCTGAGCGCGAGCCACCGGGCGCGAGCAATGAGCCGCCGAGTGCTAGCCACCGGAGCGCAAGTCTGGCAGGAATGCGCATTCCGATTCTGCACACCCAGCGAGAACACTGCGTCCGTAACTTATAAAACATTAATAAAGGCTAATAATTTAACTTGGACGAGATGAGTCGCCAAATGCGACTAACGTAGAGTTGCACCACGTCGAGAGACATTGGTAAGGGGAACCTTCTTCGGAGATGCTCTCGCCGCTTCCACGCTGCAGCTCTCGCCTCTAGCAGACGACACGGGCGCGGAAGGACATATTTAAGACGTGTTCGCGGTCCTGATTGGTCGAAGAGACCTGTACGTTCCACAGTGCTGCACGGAATTTATTTATTTATTTATTTATTTATTTATTTATTTATTTATTTATTTATTTATTTATTTATTTATTTATTTATTTATTTATTTATTTATTTATTTATTTATTCAAAATACCTTACAGGCCCATTGAAGGGCATTCAGTAAGGGGGCCAACATTAATTACAAGGAAAAAAAGAAAAAAAACGATACTAAAACGAATATTACAAAAGGCAAGATAACAAGTATTGCAAAAAGCAAAGTGCAAAATCTTATACTTAACACGTAACGAATTCCCGTTATCACGGAATGTTTCACGATTAGACATGGATGCAATGTGATCCAGAAGACCGTTCCAATGTGCAATAGCTCTAGGTAATGGTGATGAGTCAAATGGCTGCGTTTGACCATGAATGCGCATGAAACTCAGTGCATTGTGAATGCGTCGAGATGTGTGTACAGGAGCATGAAGCGGCAAACAGTGAAATTTATTACTATAAATGTACCTGTCAAAGAGGCATAAAAGTGCAATGACACGGCGATCTTCCAATGACTGAAATGCAAGGTCTTGGTTTATTCGGGTAATGCTTGAATGATAGTCGTAGTTGCCAGATAAGAATCTGGCTGCCCTATTTTGAACAACTTCCAACATACGGATTAGATAATCCTGATATGGTGACCATGCGGATGAAGCATATTCTAGTTGTAAGTAAGATATGCTAATTTTGGCACATCAGAGGGCGCGTTGCCCAAGTTTCTGCGCAGATAGAGAAGATAGAGAAGCTGCCGAGAGATAGAGAAGCCTTCGACGAGACAGCTGCTATATGCGTTGTCCAGGATAAACCAATGAAAGGTGAACGCCGAGATATTTGTACGATGGGGTAGTAGAAATTACGGTATTATTAATCGAATAATAAAATACCGAGTTATTGCGGTTTAGACTAAACGAAATTAACTTGCATTTTGAGGCGTTAAGGGATATCTGCCAAGTTACACACCATCTATAGGTTAGGTCAAGGTCATTTTGGAGTTTAGAATGATCGTCGAAACATTTAATATTGCGATAGATGACGCAGTCGTCAGCGAACAACCTAACTGAGGATGAAAGGTTAGTGGGCAAGTCGTTGATGTATATTAAAAAAAGTAATAAACCTAGCACACGGCCTTGGGGGACACCGGACGTGACGTCGCAAAGGTTAGACGAAATGTTGTTGACCACAGTAAATTGCTGACGTGAAGACAAGAAGTTACGAAGCCAAGACAGTGTTAATGAATCTATACAAAGGGCAGACAACTTGGAAATCAAATGGCAATGAGGTACAGTATCGAACGCCTCAGCGAAATCGAGGAAGAGGCAATCGGTTAGATCGTTAGTGTTCATGTTGAAGTGAAGGTCAGCCGTGAATTCGAATAACTGAGTGTCGCATGAGTAGCCTTTTCTGAAGCCTTGCTGATTAGTGAAAATAAAGTTATTTCATTCAAGGTGACCGTAGATATGATAAGCTATAATATGTTCAAGTAATTTGCAGCGTATGCATGTTAGTGAAATTGGTCGATAATTACGGGGCGAGTGCCTGTCACCAAATTTACCACCTTACCTTACCAATTTTCCAATCCTTAGGCAGCTCACCTGATGATAAAGACTGTTTAAATAGAATACACAGAAAGTTACTGGAAATATCAGTAGTAATCTTCAGTATCTTAGAGTTGATTTTATGAATGCCAAATGAAGTAGAAATGTTATGATTTGTGATGAGGTTCGCGATACCTTCGGCAGTGATGATGATTGAAGCCATGAAAGGGAAGGGTTTATTTGGAACAAATGGCACATTGGAACAATCTTCCTGTGTAAAAACAGACGCGAAATATGCATTGAAAGCTACCGCAGAATCTTCATCAGAAAGCGGAGTTTCTTTTTGTATCGTGTATTGTAATGCGATTAGTAGACTTATTATATGGAGAAAGTATTTGCTCGATTTTTTTTTATTATTTCTCATAGGTGAGGGCAAATCCTGCGAATAATATTTCTTTCTGGTTGTTCCTAATGCTTTACAGTACGCTTGTAAGCGCTGCTTGCATTTGTCCCAGTAGGACGCAGAATTACCGAAACAGAGTATAATAACCTAGCGAGAGCATAAGTTTATATATGTCTACGTATGTCGTTTATGCAAGATAGATGTCAGACTAATAAACCGCAAGAATTGCTCAAACCAAGCCTAAGTTTCTGACAGAATTACTCCTGAGAATGTTTTTAGAATTGCAGCGCGGAAACAAAAGTCATAACACATTTCGTTCACAGCGCATGTCCTTTATCCTAAATTTTCTGGCTATTATAGGTGCAAAAAAGTACTAGTGCTCACAATCTGAAAATGAGTTCATTTCACTGGCGCCGCATTTTACGGGCAGCGAAGTTGCACGGCCGCTGGATAAAAAAAATGTTTCCAGCGGCCGTGGCAGTGGCGCCTGTGCGATGCCATTACAGACACTACGTACACGGCGTGTTGAAGCTTTTAAGGGTGCCAGAAATTTCTGCGAACAGTTCAATCCGAAGAGTTCAAAAGCAACGTTAAACTTTGCTATCGCTATCAGTGATTCGCATTCGGGCCGAAAGGGCTAATATTTTTCTCTTGCCATAGCAATTATATGGTCACCCGAAGTGAATTTTCGCCATCGGCTTCGGTATTGTCGTCGGCGTGGTGATCCGTATGGATGCTTCGGTACGCTAGGATGGATGCTGTATTATTGAAATTCACAGTTGCTCTGAACAATTTTTATGGTCATGACTGAATTCATTGCAGCCGGCAATGAAAAGTCATGAAACATTTCTTCCCCAGGCTATGCCTTTTATCTTAAATCTTCTGAGGTGAGAATTGCAAAACAGAATCCGAGGGCACCTAAGCACTTCGTATGAATTGTGAATGCGAAAGCATTATTGTCCAATTGAACGCGAGCGCGTTGAGACGCTTGGCCAACTTGGCGCGTTTTGATTTGGCCTTACCGAGGCGCAATTAGAACGCAGGCGAGAGCTTGCGCGGACAAGGAACGCGCGGTTAACGCAGGCTTCCGAGAGCGAGGGTGACGTGGCGTCGCGGCCATGCCCTCTCCCCTCACGCAACAGCTGACGCGCTTATTCCAGCACTCCCTTTCAACCTTTCCCTTTCCCTCAAGAACCACTTATCATCATCATCACTCCCTTTCGCCTGCTCTGCTCCGTCGAGGCGCGCTCGTGAAGTGGCGTCACAGCCTGTGGAAATTTAGGTGCCGTTTTAGGGGCGAAGCTCCTTAGGGCGTGGGTATGTCCTTCCTCCGATGTAGTATGTAGCCACCTGTAGTTTTATGAAGTGTTCACTAGATGGCGTTCCGGTTCCGCTTCCTATTCCACTTCCGGTTCCATTTCCGGTTCCGGTTCCACTTCCGGTTCCGGTTCCACTTCCGGTTCCGGTTCCACTTTGCGCGCGTTCGGTGCGAACGCGGGCAAAACGCCGACGGCGTCGACAACAGTTCTGCGCGTTGCTGGTGCTGCTGCATGTCCAAGTTTATACAGCTGATAAAAAGAGTCGACCCCATGGCTGCTTCGCATACTACTCAGGGTTCCCCTACGGGAAGATGGTGTAATTTTCTCTCTCGTTCCCGACGCGCGCTCTCTTTAGCTCTCGTCCGTAGCTGTGGTTTACCCGAATGATCCCCCGGTGCTTCGCCCACTCATCATCATTCACTTCGTGGATATGCGGTGATTTTTTCGCTTGTCCAGACGACAGACGCCGGCTTTTTCGCTCAACGGGCCATTTGACGCTTTCGCATCAATAATCTGAAAGAGATGTAATTTTACTGGCGCCGGCGCCAGTGCTCCTTACGGGCAGGGCAGAGAAGCTTGCGCGATGTCATGAAAGCGTTCAAGGGTGCCACAAATTCTGGCGCCTTCGACTCTTTATGCCGAAAGAAATTGGCGCATTAAAATTCACTGAATAAGCCTGGCGTCGTCACCCGATTGAATGCAGTAGCAATAATGCAGACGCTGGAGTCGCATTCCCACCGCCGTGGCCGCCGCCGGCGTTGTAGTGCTGTCCCGCTGACAGCGCATGCGCGGATTGCATGCTGAGGATTACAGTGTCTCCTGATACGCGTAGTGTGTTTTACTGCAAGAATGACGAAGCGAAGTGGACGCAACGTCAACGCTGCGCTCAATCGCCTCGGTGGCGAAGAAGCGCTACATTCGGCCTTCTGCTGCCGGGATGAGCGCACGCACATATACTGTATAAAACCAGCTACATAGCGTTCCTGCTGTGCTGCTGTGTGATTGCTCTGGTCGGAGCAGTAAATATCAAGCTATCGTTATGTAATATTTCACTTGGCGCTCACTAACGCGCCGACGGTTTCCCGCCGGTCTCATCTACTGTGGCGTCGAGTCGCGAGACCTGCAACGCCCCCCATGGCCAGCGTTCTGACGCCAGTGTTCTGAGACGCCTGGTCACCAGGGCGCTGTTAATTCTGCACAGTAGGCATTGTCTTGCGCGCTGCACCTCGCCAACATGTAGCACCCGTGTATGCTTAGACCTATGGTTAAAGCACCGTCCGAGGAGTTCAGGCGCAATGCTAAGCTTAGTTATCGCTGCCAGCGTTTCGCCCTTTGCACGAAACTGCCAATAATTTCTTTTTGCACAGTCAAGCTGTTGAAGAGTTCCATAACGGAGAGTTCCATAACGGTTTCCGTGCGCCGGTTCGTCCGGTACTAAATGTCAATCAGAGATGAGCCAGCACTGCAAACTGCGTAGGAGCCCCACAGCGACCATGTGACGAGGGTCTTGATGAGAACGCGCAACCAGACGCCGACGTTGGTATAGAGCCGGCGAAGCGTTCAGTAAAAAAAGTATGCCGGATATAACAGAGTACGGAAGTTATATACGCTCGGATATAGTGAAACGTTTGAAAAAGCTTCCAGTATAGCGAAGGAAGATTATGCCACGATGATGAAGAAATAGAACAGTTTTATGAAGATGTTGAATTAGCAATGAGAAAGGTGGGAACTCAGTATACTGTAGTCGTGGGCGACTTTAATCCAAAAGTGGGGGGAAAGCAGGCTGGTGAGCACGCAATTGGCAACTACGACATCGATTGTAGGAACACTAGAGGATAGATGTTGATAAAGTTCGCGGAAAGGAATAGGCTCCGAATAATGAATACCTTCTTCCGGAAGCGCAGCAACAGGAAGTGGACCTGAAAAAGCCCTAATGGAGAAACAAGGAATGAAATAGGTTTCATACTCTCTGCCCATCCCAGCATAGTGCAGGATGTAGAAGTGTTAGGTAGGGTAAAGTGCAGTGACCATAGCTTAGTGAGGTCTAGGATTTCTCTCAATTTGAAGAGAGAAAGAATAAAATTAGTCAAGAGGAAACAGGCCAACCTAGACGCAGTAAGGGTAAAAGCATACCAATTCAAGCTGGTGCTCACAAACAAATATGCAGCTATAGAACAGAAAGGTGAAGATAACATAGAGGTAATGAATGAAACTGTAACTAGGCTGATCTCAGAAGCAGCAACTGCAGTGGGAGGTAAGGCACCAAGGCAACCAGTAGGTAAGCTCTCCCAAGTAACAAAGGATCTAATAAAGAAACGGCAAAACATGAATGTGTCAAACTCGAGAGACCAGATAGAATTCGCTGAACTGTCAAAACTGATCAACAAGAAGAAAGTATGGGATATTCAAAATTATAACGTGGAAAAGATTGAGGAAGCAGTAAAATATGGACGCAGCATGAAATCGGTGAGAAGAAACCTTGGCATAGTACAAGGCAAAATGTATGAACTGAAAGATAAGCAGGGTAATATAATTAGCAATTTTCATGACATAGTAAAATCAGTGGAAGAATTCTATACTGACCTGTACAGTTCCCAGAGCCACCAAGCTACTTTCATTCGAAGTAGGGATGAACAGGATACAGAGGCTCCTTCTATAACTAGTGATTAAGTTAGAAGGGCCTTGAAAGACATGACCAGGAGAAAAGCTGCTGGAGAAGACTGAATAACAGTCGATTCAATCAACGATGGAGGAGATCATCATCATAGTCATCATCAGCAGCCTATATTTATGTCCACTGCAGGACGAAGGCCTCTCCCTGCGATCTCCAATTACCCCTGTATTGTGCTAGCTGATTCCAACTTGCACCTGCGAATTTCCTAACTTCATCGCTCCACCTAGTTTTCTGCGCTTCCCTTCTCTTGGTATCCATTCTGTAACTCTAATTATCCACCGGTTATCCATCCTACGCATTACATGGCCTGCCCAGCTCCACTTTTTCCACCTAATGTCAACTAGAATATCGGCTATCCCAGTTTGTTCTCTGATCCACACCGCTCTCTCCCTGTCTCTTAACGTTAGACCTAACATTTTTCGTTCCATCGCTTTTTGTGCGGTCCTTAACTTGTTCTCGAGCTTCTTTGTTAACCTCCAAGTTTCTGCCCCATATGTTAGCACCGGTAGAATGCAATGATTGTACACTTTTCGTTTCAACGACACTGGTAATCTACCAGTCAGGATTTGGTAATGCCTGCCGTATGCACTCAGGCCCAATTTTATTCTTTTCTGAATTTCTAAACTAAAGCTAAACACGCAAGCATTCACCTCTTGTCGTTTTCAACGGGACAAGTGCATGCATGAACAACACAATAGAGTTTAAAACAGGCACGACTCCTAGTGGGAAGAAAAACCGTGTAGCGTGAACAGGTATGCAGGATACGTACGATGTTATTCAGCAGGCATTGAAACCTCTTGACTTGGACTTCACTGCTAACGGTACTGTCTGCAAGATAAAAACGAAGAAAACGAGGGCATTAGAGGTGGAGCTGTCGGTTATATGCACTAGCTAGCGCCCAAGCTTGCACCTCGGTTGTACGTGCCAACAACGTGCAGGCAATGTCAGACGTTTACGGGATGCAGGACCTGAGAAAAGCGGAATATTTCCGCATCCTGGGCAAGCAGCCGCCATTTCAAGTGCGCTACGTGCACTAGTGCACGTGACCAACGCAGCGCTGTAATGTTGCAATGACTGCAAGCTAAAACTGAGCTAACCATCGACTTTTCTCGTAGTACTCGCTTTTCCTGAACTTTTGACCCTGCCTGCACGTACATAACCGGTGCAGTTGCGAAACGGCACTACAAAAATGATAAAGTCACGTACAAAGCAGGCTCATCCTATTACGTGGGGGAGAGACCCTGGTTATGGAGACAAAAAAATTATTATAAAGCGGTGTAATGAGTGACCAGTAACAGTGAAACCAACAAGAGCAAGGTAATTTCAAAGAACTTTCAAAATTAAAAAAGACGCAGGAAGGAATGGCTGTTCAGAAGTCAGTTATTTGGCGCTCACCACTCAACAAACTTCGCAGCCTTTCTCGGGGTCTGTTAACAGAATATAAAGTTGAAAAGCCTCAAAGTGTAGTAATTGCAATGCAGCTAAATGTACCAATGATTTATTTACGTTATTTTTATTTAGTCCGTTACTGAAACATTCTATATTCGTCTAATCATGAAGTTCGGTTAACAGTTGACTGTCGTTGATTGTTCTCGGGTTCGCTATAGGCACCCGGACTTGAAAACGATCATTGCCATAGGGCGAGCGCTAGAAGTCATTGTTTCATGACTGCCAAGATATTTTCTCGACGGTTTCACAATCCGCAAAGCACGTCCCTTAGCGATTGTTTCATTTGGCACACCAGTGCACTTGTAAAACAGAAAAATGTGAAATTCGTTCAAGTCAAACAGGTAACATCGTCAAATTGTAAGCAGCCCCCTGCCATCTATAGCACAAGCTAACAGAGAACCTTCGTTTGCGCAATTTCCTGCGAGTTTAGAGGAAGTCATCGAGCTCCTGCGCTTTCCTCAATGCGTGCACAATGCCGTTTCGTACACGGGACGTGTGAATAACCGTGTACAAATGAAACACGGCAGTATAAAAAAAGAAGGCATGTAGTACGAGTGATAATTCCAGAGTACGAGTTCACGTAGTCCCCGAGTCTCGCTATACACTCTAAGTAAAAAGGATGAAGTGGAGTATCGAGGTTACTCCCTTTGTGGAGTAACTGACCTTCCACAACCATTCGTCCTTTTGGGGTGTAACTGCGAGGGGAGGAACTGACACTCTCCATGCGGTTAATCCTTCAAGGGGTAACAGTTGCTCTATTCCGATGCTCCTCAAGGAAGTAATGGTCGTTCTTTCCTGTGCTCATCAATTAACCAATTAAGGACATTAGCCATTTATACGCTGATGAAAACATTGAGATGAAAAAAAAGCGTCCCAAAGCAGGATTCGAACTCACGTCTTCACGTTCACGAGCCGTAGTCGTAGTCGTAGCGTAGTCCCTGAGTCTCGCTATATACTGCCCATAGTTCATCGCAGTGCGAAAGGCTCTCCTTGAACAAGCTGAGACGCAGAGCGACTCCGCGCGAAATCAGGGAGGACTTAGTCCTCCTTTCGCAGAGACTCTGGATATTTTCAGGATGGAGATGATTTCGCTTGCCACTAATAGTTTCTAAAGACACCGATTTGTTCAGTGGGCGGTGGGATGTTTAGCAGTACTCGCTACAAGTGACCAGTCGTTTAATATGCTTAGAGTGTGGATTGGACTTTGTAGAATGGATACATCCTGCTTTCGCTTCGTCTCGACACTCGCTCCGCGTCGTTTATCACACTTGGCAGCGTAATTGACACGTGGCATGGTCACGCCGCATTGAACCCCGCGGCATGTCTAGCCCCAGATACTTCACATATACTAAATACTTTAATTGTTCGTACGGAGCGATTGCTAGCATGCCATTTCAACATCATCCTTCTCCTCCTGTTTAGAACTGGGTGTACAAGGTCTGGTTAGCCTTAAACAGTCCACGCCTCATTTGTCTATGATATCACTGACAGAAAACCAGCTGCCATAATATCATAACTGCAGTTTTGGTCGTCACTAAAATGGAACAAACCATACATGCACGTGAGCTGTTTCATCGGAAAGTATAGCTTGGGCTAAGAGGCTCCAATTCCTTGAGTATTGGTTTCACCTGAGACTTCTTAGTGTGACTGCCACCCCCTTCGCCAATTAGGCTAATGAACCCTTCTTGCAAATAAACGGTCTATTCATTCATTCTGTAAGACGGGGTTTGGGTTGAACTATGTTCTTCATAGCCGGGAGACATGTTCAGAAATTTTGGACATCGCCCTTCAAAAATCGGTAGCACTTCACCGGAATACACCAGCATAGCTCAATGGGCAACATTTTCAGAAAAACGTATTTCAAAAGACTAGGCGAGTTTTAACAAGTTTCAATTACCAACGTCGAGAAAACACTTCTTTCTAATAACATGCACGTACGGCATTTATCCTAACTCCGCTGCTGCTTTATAGCAGTTCTAAAGCTTTGGTGGGGGCTAGTGGGTACAGAGTATTTTAAGGTGAAAAGATTCAGCGCCAACACCCAGAACAAACCAGAAAGAAGAGACGAGACGAGCACTACATACTGTTATAAAGTATTACTCGTATAAGGTAAAAAAATTCAGCACTTGCGGTGTGCTTGCCTCGTCTCTTTGTGGTTTTTCCTGAGTGTTATATCGCTGAATTTTTTTCGCCTTAAAATACCTTATAGCAGTATTTTGGTCAAGGCCAAGAACTGCTATAACTCAGCACTAAGTGCCGACTGAGTGTCCTAAATGCGTCTGTTATTAGAAGGCAGTACCCTCTCGATGTTGTTAACAAATACTTATTGAAACTAGGTCGATTTCTCGAAACATATTTTATTTTATCACTGCCCATTCAGTTACACTGGTGTGCTGCGGCGAAGTTCAACAAGTTGCCTAAGGGTCAGTTTTCAAAATTTATGGGTATGTATAGCCACGAGTTCGCCAAGTACAGCGGAGAAGGCAGAAGCCTTGAGGTGCTGAATATATAGTCAACCTCTTGCATGAGCAGCGCTCACTGCTTCTTCGAGCGGTGCTAGTCCCTTCTTCACTACAATTCATTCACTCATTACATGCGCGTTTCTTCACGTATCTCTTAGTGAGACGACTATGTAGTGAGACACAAGGAATCTTCAAAGAGGCCTGGATCTCAAGGGAAGCCCGCGCACGCTCATCATGTACAGAGTACAAACATTCAAGGGGTACTTATAGTTATCCCTACGTGAATGAATGCAAAAGCATTGCGACCACCAAAGGTCGACGGTTCGGCTCCAACCAATGGTCGTGGGTTCGAGTGCCTTAATTAACTATCTCTTACTTAACTGTGCATTAATTAACCTCGTTTCAATTAACACCAAAGGTTGAGGGTACGACTCCCACCAATGGTCCTGGATTCGAGTGCCGTAATGAGCTATATATTAATTAAGCATGTGTCTCAATTAACTCTACCTTAATTACCTATTCCTTAAAAAACTTCGCCTTAATTAACACCAAAGGTTGTGGGTTCGAGTGCATTAATTAAGTATATCTTATTTAACTGTGCATTAATTGACTATGCCTCATGGGGCAAATAAGGCTTTCGCGTTAATAAAGTTCGGGTGAGCCCAGTGTTCTCATCATGGACTGCGACCCGGGCTGCGGGAGGACAGCCAGTCCAGCATCAATGACTCATATGCATCACTCGTTCCATAACCTCAGATGAGGCAGTTAACGAAAGTGCACTGCGTAATCTCATATATAACCTCAAGATATATATATATGCGAAAGGCGAATAGGTTAACCAGAAGACAAACATCCACCTACCTCGCACTGGGGAAGGGGTAAGGGGAGACAGAAAGATCTAAAAAAAAATCCCACGCAGAGAGCAAATTAAGAGAGAGAAACTCATACACATGCACGCACATAAATAAGAACGCGGCAGTTTCAGAATCATTCAACTAGATCGCTTGAACGGAGAAACATCGGTAGAGCCTTCGTCGCCTTCTGATGTGAAGACTGTATACACCGTGCGTCCCAGCTAACGTTAGCCGAGCCGTTCAACTAGAATTTTAAAAAAGATTTTTAAAAAAACACACAGATACAACAAAGATACCTACGGTGTTCGGTCTTCAGCGTTCTGACAAGCAAACCCCATAGGCCTTAAAATCGTATCCTGCACCGTGTTTTTTTAATAATTTCTTTTCGTTGAACAGCTTGGGTAACGTTAGCTGGGACACCCCATAAAAGCCGGGACTCCAAGATCATCTGCGCAGAAAGCGAACCGATCGTCGAGGCGTGCCAGCACTGTCGCATGCAAGCGACTGTCTCTGGGTGTTGTAGCAAGGATAATGACGACAGAGGACATGCTCGATGACGCAATCATATGATTCGTGAAGAACCACCACTAAAATGGAGCGTAATTACAGATTCTGAGGTGGTCATAACCTTAAATAATATAGTTAAATAAGGCCGGTGCACTGCTTCTCTGTGTCATGTCGCTATACCTTCTCGCAATTAACGAGCCGTTTAAGAGTCCTAACGGCATTTGCATTAAGTAAAATGTAACGCTTGCCACGTGACCCAGTGTGAGGGCAGTGGTTGCAAATGGCCTTAGGACCCGTGAGCTCTTTCTGAGTCTCTCAGAACGGATGCCGGTCCGACAACACTATAGTAATATAATCATGTCGGTACTCATTATCTGTAGCATGCCTTGTGAAGCAGCCGCCAGCAATTATTACGCAAGCGACCCGAGGTAACTTCCTGCTCATCAGGCACTCAACTATGTCACGGGACATGAATGTATAGGTCGTGCTTACACACACGCACACACCACTTGGTCTGTCTACTATCAGTAATGAGCGCTAACGAGAACGAGGTTAATTTCAGACATCAGTCGTAACTGCCTACAACAGCCGTTTCAGCATCTGCTAACGCCAGAGCGCGTCGTTTAAGCCAGCGGAAACGGACGCCAGCAGGTTGTGCAAGGGACTCCGGGATTACCTGTTCGCAGACATACTGCCCGGAAATTATGTCACGGCTTGTAAGTAGGGCACGTTGGTGACTATTAATCCGTCTGATATTAGCGCGGAACACTATGTATACAACGCCGAGGCGGTTCTGCAGTCACCTTCTTAACTAACTAACGTAAACTAGCGTTGAAGCTAACGGAGTGTGAGAATTGTCCTTTCCAGTATATATGTGAACTGCGTGAGATTGGAATTATGCAATTAGTCTAAAGATAACGCGACGCATGCCTTGAGAGATACCGTGTGGGTGATACCGTATACTCCGTTAATTATACACGCGCGGAAGCTCCACGCGACAAAATTAACTCGTAATATCTCTTTTTCCTTGTGTAAGATCGTTTGCTCATTGACCATCACCGTCTGCGGTGGTTCAGCGACTATGGTGTCGATTAAGCTGCTAAGTACGGTGTCGGAATGAAAGTACACTCTTGTAACCCATCGTTGGTTCTCCATTAAGGAAACCCTGGTGATCAGAACTGTTCCGGAGCCCTTCGCGATGGCTTCTTTCGTAGCTTCTGCGTTGAGTTTGGACGTTAAACGCCACATAAGTTATTATTATCATCATCCCCATCATAATTATCATCACTGGCCAGCGTTCGGACGCCTACCACTCGCGATAGCAATCAGCACGATAACGGCACGATCGACGCTGCGATGTCCACTCGCGGGCTACGCTTACGGGAGGGTAGCTTTGGAACATAACGGGCTTTTGTAACCTCGAGTTAATCCGACGAAGAAACGGGTTGTTCCCGAGACCTATAGCAGCGAACTGAGGAAGCATTTTCAGTGCCCCCGCAGGGCAACTCTCAGACCCTAATATAAATCCGCATTGGGTATTGCGTGGGAGGACGGAGCGTACGTATTTTCGAGACCAGAGATCGCGTTTCGACGTGTAGGCTTACCGCACGCCAGCGTGTAGAGAAGCGAGAGGTTGATCTGCCTCAGCGCAATGTCCATGGCGTCGCTTCTCCTGTGCGCAAAGCGCGCGAGTCCGTCGGCCCTGCCGGCGCCTCCAACGGCAGTGGCCAGAGCGAGCCACGCAATCCAGGAGCCACTGTGCGACCGGCGGTCCATGCTGCTGCTGCTGCTGCTGCTGCTGCTGCCCAGCCAGCTGTCTGCGTCGATGTGCTACCGGAGGGCGACGATCTTTGTGGAGTCGGTGCACCCTCCCGCGTGCTGTATGCTTCGCTGGTCACCCACTCTCAGTGTCTCTCACCCTTGCACCAACAGCCACCACACCTCCTTTCCCTTCCCTATACGTGCGCTCACCCTCGTCACGTATGCTGGGGGTTCCTTTTGTCTTTCTGTTCGGTTTCTTTCTTTCTGCCCGCTTTTACCAAATGTGTAGGTGTGTGTGTGTGCTCGCGGCTTAACGGTCGATCGAAGCCTTCACTCCCTCCCGCTGCCGCCAACACCGCCAAACCCAACAATGTGGGTCGTTGGCGGTCCCAGACTCCGCCCTCTTCATCGGCGTTATTTCCCTGCCTAAGTATGCACGGGACGTGCCATGCATCTGCGACCGCGGACTCTGTGACAAGACCGGCGTCGTATCGCCGCCAAGGTCTCCTTGGTTCAGATTGCGTTGCTCCCGTTTCCGGAACATAGACGCGCGACTTCAAAGAGTCGAAGATTTAGAGCTAAAACAGAGCAACGGCGTTACAGTTCTGTCTGTCTCTCCTCCTTGTTCGTTAGTTGCGCCGTTTTCGTTCTAAGTACCACGTACGAATTAGCCAAACAGCGAGCTCTCTTGAAGTCGAAGATTACCTAGCATACGTGTTGAACGTCTTGGAACAGTGAAACCCAGCAGACGCAGTGTCCGAGTGTTCTCTTTTCTTTATCTCGCTTTTGTCACCGTTATTAACCATTTTATTCCGCCTAGCTGACGTCTTCTACTCAGGCATGCTAATGTGCTCTTCTTCAAAGAAGAACCTGACATCAGTATTACCGATATCAGCGTTTAAGCACATCAACTCCTTCTGCGTACGGATCACCCATCCTCCCTTGCTTTCTTCTAAGTTATAGCAACGCGGCCATAATGGGCGCATTTGCTGCACGTTTAAGACAAGCTTTTAACACTTCACTGTCTACGTAGTGCATACGTCACTGCGCACGTAGTCTACTGACATATTGTCTTCACCGTTGGATATATACCGTCACCTTCTTTGCGCTGAAAAACAAGCCACGATGAGGCAACACAGAAAGAACGACTGGATGATGGGCTGCGCCCTGACAGTGTTTGTTTTGTGTTGCCTGAGCGCAGTTTTTCTTTGAGGACATACTAGCCTACCCTGCGGTTTCTCGGATCATTCGTCACGTCCAAGCAAGAAAACTCTGCTGAAAAAATGGGAAGTCTGAAGTTTCAACTCGGTTCCAGTGGCTTCAAGTTTCACCAAGCGTATACCGTTTCCCGCACGGTGCAACACGAGAACACGACTGATATTGACCGAAGCCATATAACGCTTCGAAGAGAGCTCAACGGCACGACAACGATGGTACTTGTGCAGATTTTGCCATACTGGATTGCATTGCAATGCCCAAAATTCACGCATCCCAGCCATCGCCAGTGTGCAGCTTGCTAAGCGAAAGAAGAACAACCGTGGTGTTCGTCTCGTGTCTCGGTGTCGCTTTCTAATGGTTTAACGTAACCGGCGCCCACGGAAGCCACAGCCCTGAGCTTACATCTGGCACCCGACGTGGTCCGGCACATTAAGCGCGGTAATGCGAAGGTCGGTAGGGAACAGCGGAAAGCTGCAACTGCTCACTCAGCGACCATTAAAATCACGGATTGCGAATGAGTATTTACTGACTTCACCACTGGTTTCACCGATAACGTACTTCCAGCTTTTCTTTTTTTTTTTTTTTTTTGCAATGTCCTCATAGGTGCACTTTGATCTGTCGGTTCCATCGAGGGCTTCGAAAAGATGTTATCATGATTTTTATTTCTTTTTTTTTCTTGCATAAAATGAACTAGTACTGTTACTTTCATGTGCACCGATGAATCCACTTATTGCTCGGTGAGCTAAATAGTAGTTAATTATTGGATCTTTCTTAGCCATGTGGCCCGTGGAAAAAGAACACCTGAAGACATGTCCGAAATCTGCCTGGACAGCTCACACGGCATCATAAATGACAAAATGTTGCAGTACCACTGCCGCGGTATGAGTTCTCAGATGTGTACCACGGATTGAACCGAACGAAACAGTGTGTCAAGACTATAAAAAAAATTGATGCACCCGCTATCTGGTAGAATAGCAGTGTATTGATAGATGCTACAGTGACCATTCCACCGCGAGTCAAGAAACAAGCGCTTCCTGGTAGGTAAATAAATGCTGGATACTAAAAAGTTCTGCACACATTTTCAGCATTATCTGCATCTTGTGACTGCAGAAGTTTTGCAGTACTTCTGCAGGGAATAGTGTATCAGTTGGTAGCGGGGAGGTGACTGAAGGTGGCAAAAAGTCTGCTGACTGTCTGCATGCTTTCTGCAGATCAAAGAGGCACAGTGCAAGCAGCATCAGAATATTAAACAGATTTTCCATCTGAGAGTGGCTTTATATATTATGTAATGAAGCAGACGCGCCTCGTGTTTTGGGTAGCAGCCCAAAGAAAGAAGACGAAGCTGTGATTGCCAGAGAGTCCGGGCTAGAGTGCAGTCCGGGCTGTTTGCTGCTGCTAGGCTGCTGCAAGACTAATTTGCTCCTTTAATAAAATCCCATTATATATATATATATATGTATATATATATATATATATATATATATATATATATATATGCTCCTTTAATAAAATCCCATTATATATATATATATATATATATATATATATATATACTTCTTCCTGCAACTATGTACTACATAGTTGCAGGAAGAAAGCAGGCCCACGAGTGTAGAATAATGTATATTTACAACTTATGTATATGGCGTTCAGACAACGGTCAGAGTCTTCGTCTTCCTCTAGTTCGTGTCACCTTCTTCTTTCCCTTCACCGTAACATCACCCTCCTGGTGGGGTTAGCTCCGTCCCGGTGCAGGTTATAGAGCCTCACTTAATGCGGGGACATAGGGCTTGAGCCTGGCAACGTGAACAATATCGCTGGTGACGTTGGCAGGCACTGAAGACTCACCTACTGGGGCGATCTCGTATGTCACGTCAGACAGTTGACGTGAGATCTGGTACGGATCAGAATAACGGGAAAGTAGTTTTTCCGACAAGCCGACACGATGTGGAGGCGTCCAGAGAATGACAAGGGAACCAGGTGAAAAATGGTGTTCTTGGTGCCGATGGTCGTATCGTCGCTTTTGAGAAGCTTGTGGGACTGTGAGGCGATGACCGGCGACCTCTCGGGCCTGGGCGGCCAAGGCAATAACATCACGAACGTAATCAGTGCTGGGTGGTTGTATTTCACAAGGTATCAACGTGCCAAAGGACAAGGTGGGGTTGTGGCCATACAAAAGGTAAAAGGGTGAGAATCCGGCAGTGCCGGGACGGGACGAGTTATATGCAAAAGTGATGTATGGTAAAGCGACATCGCAGTCGCGGAGATCGTCGGGAACGTACATGGCCAGCATTTAAGTTAGTGTGTGGTTGAGTCGTTTGGTGAGGCCGTTCGTTTGAGGGTGGTACGCGCTAGCAATCTGGTGTTCTGTAGAACAAGAGCGGGTCAAATCATCGACGACCTTCGATAGAAAGTAGCTGCCCCGATCCGTAAGTAACTGGCGAGGGGCTCCGTATAGTGCAGGATGACGTCGTATAGTAAGAAGTCGGCGACATCTGTAGCGCAGCTGGTTGGCATCGCTCGTGTGATGGCATATCTCGTGGCACAACCTGTTGCTACAGCAATTAAGTTATGAATATATATACAACATGTCAAATATGTGGCCCAAAGCTGTTTGCTCGAAGCGTTAAGTGTGTGTGTGTGTCGGGGGGAAAAGGAGGGGGGGGGGAGAGAGAGAGACTGCGATCAACATTTCCTTTTACTCGGTCCAGCCTCAACACACCAGATTACTCGTCGATTGCCCGAGACGTCAACCCTAGGACCGAGTGAGACAAAGCGCGTTCTGAAAACACTCCCTCTTCCTCCACAGACACATTGTGCCTCCCCCGTTAAATTGAAGATTGTCAGTCAATCAACACTTCTCCCAAGAGACAAAGCTCGGCGTTAACGCAGAGCATCACCGGCTCTTCGCTCCTGCTGCTGCTGCTGCTGTTCCAGGCAATCCCGCAAGTCGTCTCTCCAGGGTCCACGTAATCTAGCTGTCACGTGCACCGCGTCCGCTTTCGGATCCGCGAACGGCGCCCACGTGTCGAAGCTATAGCATCTGAACGAGAACATCAGCCGGGTGCTGAGCCGATGTCGCAATGTCTGCCAGCGCGAGCAAAGGTGGTGGCAGGTTGCAAGTTGGCCAGAGGGTGGGGAGAGGAGAGGAGAGCACAAGGGCTGCAAATAAGCGTCGCCCCGATCTCCAGGCGTAAGCGGATATCCCCCCCGCTGGGGCGCGAACGAACCCAATGTGTTTTGCTTCTCCGCCCGGCCGCTCGGCTTTGCCGGGGCCCCCGCACAGACTCCTCCACACTGCCACGCGCAACGAGAACGGAAATTGGCGTCACCGCGTCGACGCTTGCACCGACGCGCGGGCCCTCTCTGCCTCGACGTGCCCGGCGACGACACTTCAATGCTGGGCGGCGGGTGATGCTGGTATGGCTTGCGGTGGGGACGATGCAGCGTCAGCGCCGGCCGCGTCGACGTCGTCGCCTTGGCGGCTCCGTCCGGTCCGGCGACGCCCAAAATGCATGCCGGAGGACGACGAAGCGGCGGGGGTGGGAGTGCCTGCAGCTCTTTCCTCGCTGGGTGCTCCATCCCCCCCCCCCCCTTCTTCCCCCAGGCCCTGCCTCGCAACACGTGCGCTGTTTTTTCTGTCGGATGCCAGTGGCGTTCTGCCATCCCGCAAGAGTAAACAAAAACAGCCTGCGATACTTTTCGCGTTTTGTGGAACATGACGCGAGAGGGCCATGCTGTGTCCTCTCTGTAATAATAAACGAAACTATATAATATGCGATGTTTCTTCGCGTGTCTGGAAAAAGCTTCAAGACTGACTTCTTTGGTCATTTTGTGCGATCTTATTATATGCTGAATACTAACGGCGTTTTACTACCCACTTCTGTCTGCAGTGTCACGACCCTAAGAGAAGATTTAGATTAAATAATGCCGAGAGGTGTAGCTATCGTCAGATGGAGATACTGTGTTTTTGTGAAAAGCTGGAGGTATTTACCTGGCTGATGGTCTGGCACGCTAAGGTGTCGGGTGGGAAGTATGATATACACAACGATAAAGAAATTGCAGCAGAAGCCATCTCACGATGAATGTCAGATCTAATGCTATGAGAATTGAAGCAATGTAGTGAAACACTGAGAAAAACGTTATGTGTGAGGCGTGTATACATCAGGGTTATTATCTCGCCCCTCCGTCTGGACAGGCTGCGTTATCTAGGGACGCCGCTGCAAAGTCCTCGCATGGGTGTCTCTATATATTGCTTCGTGAAACACAGACAGAAAGCTATTTACAATATATATTTACATGTGTTATAGTACAAGCGGGATCAAAATGGCGATGAACCGAGGTCGGCACCGTTTAGTCTTCCCCTACTTCACTGCAGTCCACGCTGAGGCGGCATTTATCTGCGGTGGTCCCGTATCATGACCTCCGAAGGTAAGAGCACCGTCCCGGTGCATCATCGACGCAATGGTGGTTGAAGGACAAGTGGTTGAAGGGCTTGAGCCTCGCTACGTGAACGATGTCACTTGATGCTGACGACGACGCTGCAGGGACCGGCAGGGACGATCTCATACGAGACATCCTGGCACTTTCGGCAGCACGCTATCTGGACCACTATAACTCGACAGCAGCATTTCGGGAAGCCCCACGTGGCAGGTGGGTGGTCAAAGAAGCACAAGAGTACACGGAGCAAAGTGTGCGTCTCGATGTCGGCAATCATGGAGGCGTCTCTGATTTCCCTGAGAGGCATGCAGACGACCGCGGGCAAGCTGCCGTGCGTAGTCAATGCGGTCGATGGCGTCGCGGGCATATTCATCTCTGCAGTCAGGTGCATATTCAGGTGCAGTCGTGGACAGCAAGATGTCCAACGGTAAGGCAGCTTCTCGGCCGTACGCGATATAAAATGGTGAATAGCCGGCGGTTTCGTGGCGCAGTGAATTATATGCAAACGTAACATATCGTAAATTAAGGTCCGAGTCGTGGGGTCGGCCTCAGCGTACTTCGAGGGTATGTCTGTGATGGTTCGGTTGAGTCGCTGAGTAAGGCCGTTGGACCCAAATGCACCCAAATGCACCCAAAAACACCCAAATGCCCCGCCGTGGGAGTGTCGTGAAGTTGGCGGAGGATAGTCGAACGTAGGTGTGCTGGTATGACGAGAAGATCAGCGCCGTCAGGGGGATAGTTACGACGGTATAAGGTCCCACCCTTGAGAAGGAATATCCCAAACGAAGCATCACCAGGCGAATTGACTCGAGCCGGTCGCTGAGATCTGGTAAAGAAGGATCGCAGCGTTGGTGTTCGCCGATCTGAAGCAACCGCGACACAGAGAAAACGCAAGTGACTGCGTCGGTATCGGGCGGCTCTTCCACATGTTAGCGGGACAGTCTACAGCCTGGTGCAAGCGGCCCGTCTTGTATACAACGGAGTACGTATACTCTTGCAGGCGTAAAGCACAGAGCAGAGCACAGGCTAGTCGGCCCGTTTCGTCCTTGAGTGAGAAAAGCCAGCAGAGCGCATGAAGATCTGTGATTACACAAAAGGGGCGTCCGTATAATTATCGGCAGAACACAGCGACTGCCCACAAAAGTGGGACGCACTGGCGCTCAGTGATCGAATAATTGCGCTCAGAAGCGGATAGGAGCCGGTTAGCGTAGGCTGTAACGCAGTCGTGTCCGCGCTGGCGTTGGGCTAAGACTGCGCTCATGCCGTTACCATGGCATTACTCCGAACTACGGATGGAGCGGATGGATCAAAGTGGGCCAGGATTGGCGGAATGGTAAGGAGAGTGGTGAGCTGCGAAAAAGCGGCAGTGTGATCAGGACCCCCCAAAAACGGAACGTCTTTCTTTAAAGGATCGGTAAGAGGGCGTGCAATGACCGCAGTCTTTCACAAAACCGCGGAAATAAGAGCACAGGCCTACGAAACTTTACGAACGTCTTTGATGGACTTCGGGACAGGAAAGTTAGTGACGGCGCGAATTTTGTCCGGGTGGGGTCTTACTCCCGCGGCTTCGACGAGGTGACCAAGGACGGTGATTTGGCGGCGACCAAAGTGACACTCCAGAAGCTGCGCTGCCTAGTTTTTCGGTGATGGACGGTGCGAAATGGTCGGGCAGAGAGCCATAGCTGTATGGAGGCGAACGAGATTGACGGCGTATTGGAGAAGGGGACTGGGAGTAGCGGGGTCTAGCCGCAGGTGCCGCAGGGGCAGGCGACGGGTTTGGCGCAGAGGAAGCGAACGAAAAGGAAGAACGTGAGGGATTGAAGCGGTCGGCGAAAGAATAGTGCGTTGGTGAGGTCCAATGGCTGCGGCAGTGGCGAGCGATGTGACCGATGCGTGGACAATGGAAGCATATGGGTTTATCGTTGAGGGTGCGCCATTCGGCCGGGCTGTGTTGTCAAGAAGAGTAGTGACTTAACACTGGAATGGGGTGCAGACATGGGAGTATACTGGGGGTCAGCAGGGTGTACCGGGCATACAGACTGAAGACCGAGGTTCGCAAGTTGTTGGCGAACGACGGCCGGGATCAAGGAGATTGTGGCCGAAGAGTCTGGGAGGAAGTGAGCACCGGACATGCAGCCTCCAGCTCGCGATGAACGATGCGGGTGAGGTTGTAACATCGAGAGAACTGGTTGGAGATCTCGTCGCAAGACGACGTCGCAGCTGTGCTTGGAAGCCGCCTGAAGTACTGGAAATCTCGGTGACTTTTCGCTTGTTCCAGAAAGCGGCATTCTTTGAGGGTGGTGTCGATGCTGGTGGCGTTGTTGAACACTAGTAAATTGAATTCATCATCAGCAATCCCTTTGGGAACGTCGGCAACCTTATCTTCCTCCGATATGGGTTGTTGGGCTTTGCGACAAAGAGTCAATACGTCGAGGAATGTAAGAGACGTAGGGCTCGGTCGACGTCTGTACCCTGCTAGCAAGGTTCTTCGCAGCGAGCTGGCGATCAAACTGATTGCCGAAAAGGTCGCGGAGCTTCTCTTTGAAGAGATCCCAGCTAGGGATCTCTTCCTCATCGGTCTGAAACCACAGTCGTTGAGTACCGCCGAGGTAAAAAAAAGAAAACACGTTGCCGAGCATGACCGTCTCATCGCACCTGTTATCGATAGATGCTGTATATGCCGATACTGTAGATGTTATCGATACTGTAGATGCGGGACTGGGTAGGCACCGCTGTTCGAAGAAGCTTTTTGAAGCGTAATTGGAGCACTAGGTATGCCACACTCGGTCCGTGCTGGTCTTCAATGAACATATCTGATGCCAACTTGGGTAAGTATGTATGCGCCACTGGGAATGTGCTGTTCTACAATGACGAAAAAGATCCCTTAAATTTATCTGATGCTGAGCGCAATCTCACATACGTCACAAGGCTTCCTCGAGGACAGCAACGCGGTGTTCTAGCAGGCGGCGCCGCAAACGCACTGGGTATGTTCCGCTAGAGTGTACTAGAATCTAGTACACTCTAGTTCCGCTTTCGATGAACGCCTTTCACACAAACGCTTTAACGAGCTGCGCCATGAATGCACTGGGTACGTGCCACTCTTCAATAAACCTCACGCCAACTTGGGTCACTGAGTGTGTGTCAATGAGTGTGCGGCAAGCGAGGGAACGATTATCAGCGTTCGCAGGCATCGGCACCCCGCGCTTCTTGTCTCGGAGGCCATGCGCGGACTTCTCGGCAGTGCCACTAGGTGGCGCAGCGTGTCCCGAAAGATGCGCGTGAGAGGAGCCCGGTTGCCTCAGGACGCATTTCTCGGCGTTCGCACGCACCGGTGCTCCATCATTGAAAAGTTGCACACACGTGGTGACCCAATTTAGCGTCAAAGAGTAGTACTGAATGAGGAGGAGGAGGAGGAAAAAGAAGAAAGGAAAGGCAGGGAAGTCAACCAGACGCACGTCCGGTTTGCTACCCCACACGGGGCAAGGGGATTAAAGGGATGAAAAGAAAGTACTGAAGATCTGCACATATCCAGTGGCGCATACCCAGTCACAAAAATTGGCGTGAAAGAGGCTAATTAAAGAGCCGCATATACCCAGTGAAACGAGTTGGCGTGAAATAGGGTCATTAATGAGCGTCGCATGCCCAGTGACCCGAGTTGGCGTCAAAGAGGTTTACTGAAGGGCACCGCGCACCCGCTGTTACATACGCAGTGACCTAAGTTAGTCTGACGGTTGGTTTCGAACCCGGATATCCCTCTGCACAGTAACGCGATTCATGCTCTACCCAACTGACCATGGACTGCCCAGGGACCCAAGTTGGCAGGAAATAGGTAAGGCGTGGTCACACATATATAGATACATAGATACGTAGAGACATAGAGGCACCGCAATCTGGGTGACGTTCCCGAAGAATGGTAATAGCATTAATACCCACATGCACTCGGAAATAAAAAGAAGTCAGTAGCTAATAAGCGCGAGAGAAATGCGTTAGCCTTACGTCGCACCTCTCTGAGGTCCCGTATCCATGATTCAAACGGCGTTCACCACATTGCAGTTACTCAGAAGCACACTCGACACACGTCCTGCCTCTTCTATATAGGAGCGAAGTGCTACTGACGGTGACCCGGAGCAGTACTCTCTATGTTTACCACGTGACCGGCTTTCCACACTTCATACATGTGCAATTTTTTTTTTTCACTTTGACACTCCTAATGCTAACGCATTAATAAGACGCAAGTTAACAGGAAGATGGGAGGGCTTGACGTGCTCAAGAGTGGACGAACAAGGAACGTTGCTGGAGCGAACGTTTTGACTAGGTGACTAGCCTTCGTAAGGTCGAGTCCAAGAAGTACGTCTTGGAAGAGCCGGTCTAGGACACACCCCTTTCCCTCAACCTACTATACTCCCCCACGTATTAAAGCGAAGCCTTCTTTTCCGGGCCTCCCGACTTTGACGTGGCTGTTGGCCGCATGCTGGCTGTTGCCTTTCGCACGCGCTGTGGCTATCGGTTTGAGCGAAGCTTTTCACGGTGTTTGCGAAGAGCGCTGTTCGTGTATAACGACCATTTGCAAGTATCGAGCACACGATCGTGCTGGACACATTTTTCACCGAGAAACGCATCGCTCAACGTAAACTTGCATAGCGCTGGAACATGCAGATATCCCACGCGTGACGATTAAGTAGTGACGACGATGGTATGACGAAGGCGTGACGTCGATGACATGAAAACAATGGAATGACGACACTATAGGAGGATGGCGGCAGAATGGTGACGCGCGCGCGCTGTATTTCGATCCCCTCACATAGGTCGTGATTAAAAGAAATGAACCAAGGTATCACAGAACACAGTTGTCACGTGTTGTTGGCCTCCTACCATATGAAGTAGGTATACATATGTCGTCACCGACGCTTATGTCATCTGATTGTATGAGCGACGCGAATTGTCTAGTACTTTCCACAGCATGATTATTTCACTCCGACTTCGCAGACATTCATCATACCAGCGCAAGTGATTGCATGTACGATCTGGTTATCAAGACAAAAAAAAAGTATACTCAGATAGAGATCTATACATCTTTCTTTTCTTTCATACTTGCGTTAGATCCATCTGAGAAGTCGAAAATGAAGTAAGAAATGTTCTGTTGTTTATCAAGCATTGATCAGTGGTCCGGAGTTACTGGATTATCACTTGTTCCTTTAACTTCGAGCATAGATGGCTGCGAGAAGAGCAGCGCTGTGCTAGTATAATATGCACCGTCGAGAGCTTCAGGGTGTCATGAATAATCGCTAGCAAAAGTTTTTTTTCCCTCATTCATCTTCTCAACGCAGTGCAGCTGCTGCTTTCTAATAAGCTGTCGGCACTGCACTGCGGCGGCGTCGCGCAGCGTACTTCTTTCTTTCGCTGGCTCTTTTACTTTATTTTCTCTCTTCTTTTTCATCGCGCAACTACGCCCCAGCACGCGCTTAACCAGGCATCTCACACAAAGGGGGCGCTCTGGCGTTGCGTATCCATTGCCATCCGTCGTCCTCATTCCTCCGCGTATTTCTTTGTCTTTCCGCGTTTCGTTGTTTTTATCTTTATTTTATCTTTCTCTCGCTTCATCGTCGCGCCTTTCCGCCTCGCCCCTGCATCGGCGGCGACCGCGTAACGCAACGCGGTTACCCATCCACGCGTCCGCTGGACGCAATGAACCATGTGACAGGCGGCCCGCTGAGCGCTACGCGAACTGCAGGCACGACGTCAACAGCGCATATATCGAATGAGTGCCGTCTGCTAGCTCTGTTTTGTTTTGTTTGTTTGTTTTTCTGTTTGCTTGTTTGTTTGTTTCTTTGTTTTTTGTCTGTTTGTCTGTCTGTCTGTCTGTCTGTCTGTTTGTTTGTTTGTTTGTTTGTTTGTTTGTTTGTTTGTTTGTTTGTTTGTTTGTTTGTGTTTGTTTGTTTGTTTGTTTGTTTGTTTGTTTGTTTGTTTGTTTGTTTGTTTGTTTGTTTGTTTGTTTGTTTGTTTGTTTGTTTGTTTGTTTGTTTGTTTGTTTGTTTGTTTGTTTAAATCACTCCATACTGGTGGTCCAATAAGCTATGAAGTACACTTACCACCCTAAAGGCATCACTAAAATACCAAAATAGTGTGCAGTGCTCAAAGATTCAGGGGAAAAAATGTCTCATACGACGTTTCTGTTCTCGTGGTTCCGTACAAAGTGTACAATTTGCCTCGCACCGCTTGTCGTACGCCTACTTGTAAGGCACGTGATCGCGATGTAGTATCTAATTTGATTGCGTGAGCAGTAAGAAAATTACGTGACAGTCTGGAAATAACGCCGCTGATCGCAAGAAATAATCTCAGGACCATGCACGTCCAGCAAGTCAAGTACAATGTTCTAGGCCCAAATTATGAAACCCTGCTTACCGCAGTGAAAAAATATTCATTGCAGTTAGGTAGCCTCAGGACAATTCTTTTTTTTTTTAACAGAGGTGCTCTTAATGGTGCTTCCTGACCTTTAGAGGTGCACTGACACATATTTGCGAAGTCGTAAAGTTTTACCATGCGCTTCTCGCTCGTAATGAGATGACAGGGTGCGTTCACACTGCAGCGATTGACAGAGGTTGCGCGACCGACAGCGACTGGCGACCAAGAAGCGACTCACGGCCGCAGATGTTCACACCGGTTAGCGCGACTTTCCCATGGGCACATGAAATATCTTGCGATTGGTGCTATTCGCGCCTGCTCGCACCGCCATCGTCATTTAATATTATCTTATATGGACATCCAGTTACTGCAACGCTGATTGGTTCAGATGGTTTGCAACTGCTGTCAAACGATTGAACAATCGAGCAGCCGAGCGACTGACCCAAAACAGTCGCTTTTCGACCAAAGCGATTATTTGCGACCGGTCGCTCTGCGACTAACTTGATCGCGCGACCTCTGCGAGTCACCGGGGTGAATGCGACCCACAGCAAGCACAAAGCGTGGGAAACACTTATGACATATTTCAATGGAATCTCAAGATTGTCTCGAAACGCTGGACCTGGGGTCATCGACGTTATCCTGACAACGTGACAGAGAGCAATATTTGCTGTCGTTGCGTAGCAATAAAGCTATAAGTATGGTGACGTTGCTCATGAAAAAAAAAAAAAAAAACGAGTGTAGTGCGCGGATTTTTTTTTTTTTTTTTCGCTGCGTTCGCGTGAGGCAGGCCACAGCGATCGCAGGGACGGATGTGTAGATCGCAGGTGCAGAATGACGTCATGATAATTTCACCTCTAGGATACCGAATCCGGAACTAGTTGTAGATTGTAAAATTATGATATAGTGAATTGTTTAGAACGCTTTGGACGCTTGCTAGTATTTCTTCTAGGGTGTAAATGGTCTGAATCTTCATTTAACGGAAAAAAATACAATTCGGAAATTTTATGTCAGT
The DNA here is from genome assembly GCF_013339745.2 of Dermacentor silvarum. Taxonomy (NCBI): domain Eukaryota; kingdom Metazoa; phylum Arthropoda; class Arachnida; order Ixodida; family Ixodidae; genus Dermacentor; species Dermacentor silvarum. Next base: position 54,609,477 of record NC_051161.1, on the reverse strand, counting down.
ACTCCTCCAAACCGCTGCGATGTTTCATGCTACCTTTATATGGAGAACATGCTTGTAATAGGCGAATGATCTTGTTTTCCTCCTATTGTATCTAGTGCAATGGGCGCTCTAGAATTTTTCGAACCTTTTATTTATTGTTATTATCCTTTTTATTGGTATTCTTACAACCATCATACTCTATCCAGGCTGTAGAGCCATCCCTTCCCCCAAAAAAAAGTTTTATTCAGTCGTTATTCTTAACCTTATTATTCTTAGTATTGTTACTATTATTTCTTATTAAATAATATTCTTACTATTGTGCGAAAAGGAGTAGCAAAATACAAGAGTGACAGCTACACATTTCTTGAGACCACGTCAACACGGGGGCAAGAATGCTTCGCAGAATGCCTCTTACAAAATTCATAATCATCTTTCACTAAGCCTGACTGGAACTTCTCGTGGCTTGAAAGGTAAGGTTAAATTACGATTAAGAGTTGATAGAAAGCTGAAGAGCGAAATATATTGAAAAAGCATAGACTCTTGCTGGCACTCCCATGGCCCCTTACATACTGCACTTCATACAGGGAGGGGGAAAGGGGCTAAATATTCTTAAAGTGAGAAGAAAAAAGGGCAAGAGTTTTTTAATATGCTGGCAAACCTGGTAATTATATTTACCGGTGAGAACAGTGTGGGAACAGTGTTGTGAAACCGGCAGTACAGCGTACTCATCTGATGAGCGCGGCGTTGCTTTCTTTTGAGTAGCTTTGTCTTCCCTAGATAAGTAAATTAGCCGCACCCCATGAGCCGCGCCCGACAAAGTAACACGCACGACTCTCCAAGACTCGATCCTCGACGTAAATAAGCGTAAGCAAGTCGGACTTGATCGTGAGGTTCACTTCCATCGAGGATACTCTCAAGGTCTACGAAAAGTGTCTGCGCGCCTGTCAAAGCGCCAAAAACGCATATACCCTATACAGACTCGTGTAAGGGCCGCACTTCTTTTCCACAATTTTGACGAGGTGCAGCCCTTACACGGGACCGAACCAAAAGGTTCGGTCCCGTGGGTGCGGCTCTTACACGAGTCTATACGGTAAGCACTGCTAAGACTCGCGCCATCTCACCCCTCAAGAACGAGCCGGTCGGGCTCCGCAACGTTGGGTTTTTAAATAAATATTGGTTGGAGTTTTTTTTTCTCTCTAAGTCAGTTGTTCCCAACCAGGCAGATATAAGCCGAATGTTTACCTTTGATCCCTTTAATTCAACTGAGGTTCACAATGCCTTGAATGGTTGAACCCGCCAACAAATTAGCCACGAAGCCAAGGAATTAATGCTGACCAAGTAATGGCAGCACATGACATGCCGGCTCGAGTAGTCATCTATACAGGTCCGTTCATTAGCTATCGGCGCGTTTACCATTCACAATGTATCCCCGGTCGACCTTATAATCTTGCACGTTGATGTTTGGATGACTGAATCTACATTAGTAGAAAGTAGAGGCCTCGAGAGCCGGATATATGGTGCAAAAAACGGTGGTATGAAACGCACAACCCAGCTTAAGACATAGCGTGGTAGGTTTCATAATCTGGTGGGCAACTGCAGGGACCTTTCCTTGATGAGAAACTTTCTCAAGCAGACAGCTGGGCCAATCCCAAAGGCAACGCATTGTGTTTATTTACGCTGCCGATCACTGGGGTTGCTTTCTGAGGTGATTTAACATAGAGATAAAAGAAACAAACAGACAAGGAAGTTAACCAGAAGATCGTCCGGTTGGCTACCCAGCGCAGGGTAGTGCAAAAAAAGAACAGCAAGATAATAGATGCGGTGAACACGTGCATCACGGTTAAACAGCGCGACAGACAACGGCCGTAGTCAAGCCACAGTTAACAAACCGTAGCACACCAAACTCCTACTTCTACTGATGAATACGCGCACGCCATACGGACAACGTGGGTTGTTTAACTATCCCCATATTCTCGCGAGCACTTTCTTTAGAGAGCAGCTCTTAGGCGCCCGTTCCTGCGGTGAGCGTCGGCGTTGTCCCTCGTAACCGAGAGAACGAGCACAGCGAAAGATGAACGCGGAGCGCAACGGGAGATGAAAGACGGCGATAGCGAAGAGAGCGCGAGGAGGAAAACGGAGGAGAAGGGTGCTGCACAACCTTGAGGCGGAAAGCGGAGGAGGAGGGTATCGCGAAAGCGTGAGAAGAAAGGCGTAGTGCCGCGTAAGACGGTCTTTGCGGCGACGATGGCTACGAGATGGCGCCAGAGTAGCGCGCGTCGTTTGTATGGAAACAATGTGCTGCATGAGTGGAAGTCTGTCGGCGGCGGCTGCTGTGAATCGCGTCCACGCGTCACCCACGCCCCGCCTCTCGCGATCTCCCGATCAGGAGGCAGTCGCGCCACACTTCGCTCCGTTTGCAACGTGCCGCACGAGACAGATTGTCCGCGCCAGCCAATATATCGCGAAATGAAAACGCGTATAGAGCTGTGCTCAAACGTCGCTTTAGGGAGTATTGTAATCGTCGGTGAATTCTTTTTTTCATTTCGCTCACATCGAAATACAGTCGCCATGGCCGTGATTGATTGATTGATTGATTGATTGATTGATTGATTGATTGATTGATTGATTGATTGATTGATTGAATAAACGAGTGAGTGAGTGAGTGAGTGAGTGAGTGAGTGAGTGAGTGAGTGAGTGAGTGAGTGAGTGAGTGAGTGAGTGAGTGAGTGAGTGAGTGAGTGAGTGAGTGAGTGAGTGAGTGAGTGAGTGAGTGAGTGAGTGAGTGAGTGAGTGAGCCGCGTAAACGGTTGAATAGAAATTGTGACCTTGCGCTAGCAGCAGAACGCCATTGCCACTAAACCACCCCCGGCGCGAGCTATAAGGAGGAGTATCTAAACAAGCAAAGAAACGGTAGACACCACCGCTTCGTGAACAAATGGCCGAAAGCGCCTTGCGACGTTATGTCACCCATGGCCGCCAAGATAATGAATTCAAAGTTCGACTCATAAATCACTCTATCGCTTTAGTAGTTATTGAGCGAAGTCTACCCTAGCTCTCTCGGTCTTGCTACTGGATAGAAAACGGCTGTTGACTATGAGCGACGAAGAGCTCTGGATCGATTTAATCCACCTAAGTGTCCCAATCTCGATCGTGCACAAACGCCGAGGTAGCCGTTTCCTTCTTAGCATATCGCCCTCATCAATATGCGGAATCGAAAGTGGTGGTTCTGGATGAGGCTAAAGAAAAGCCACTCAAGTTCGACCTGCTCTTTTACACTGTCGTGAGTGCGGAATTCAAACTGGTGTAGCTGCGTCACGTTCTTCGTCGCTGAAAAAGCACCCACGGCATAGCGCGACAGGGCAAATGATTTGGGTTACCGGCTGTGGCCATCACATTCACATTGTTCTAAAGAACATGGAAGGACAAAAAGAAATCGTGGCAGGAAAAAAGTCATCGTAGATAATTGACAAAGTCAGTGATTGACTTGCATGTGCGACCCTGCTGTCTATCTCCGTGCCATCTCGCGTTTCACGGTAAACGTTAAGGCGCAATTTAGGCTCTTTCGGCCATAGAATCGGCCAACAATATTCAAGAAATTTCGATACACAGCAGGTGCATCTTCTGCCGAGCCGTTACTGGATAAAAGCGATAACATGGTGAAATGAGATATCGCACTAACGCAAGCGTGAAATCTGGTTATTCACACTACGTTCGCGCCGATGAGACGCGGTCCTCACGTGACTATCATGACGTCACGCTGCGCTAACCAATCAGGCGCCCCTCTAACTGCCGCCCCACAGCCGCACTACTTTCTGCGCTCTACTACTCTCTTCTTCCTTACTCTTGCAACCCTCTCCAGTTTATTGTACGGGATCTAGGGGTGTGCGAATATTCGAAATTTCGGATACAAATCCAATGGTCTTTGCTATTTAATACGTATTCGATTCGAGAATACACTATTCGACATTGTCAAACATGCGTGTCATTCGAATATCTAAGGGATAAGAACGGTGGAACCGATTAGGAAGTCGTTTTTCACGAATATTCGTATTCAGGTCTCACTGTTCGAACACCCCAACGAGAACGCGTCCGTCCGACCATCCAAAGTGTGCGAAGTATAGGCAAGGAAATATATCGCTTTAAAGTCGATTTTCTTGGAGACCTTGGTGCGTATAACATGAGCCAATTTCCGTTACCCAGGTACCGGCACCATCCTATTCCTTCGTCATGTAGCAATAATTCCCATTCCACAAGGGACCCATGATAAGCCAAAGTTACTGAAAAATTCCTCCAGCATTAGAATACGGTAACGCTACAAGTCTAGATTAGGTATATCGAGTTGTTTTTCTCGATCTGTTCTTGTCGTTGATTTTCATTGCATCACGCCTGCGATTACATAAGCAAAATGACACATGAGAAGTCGAGAGCCAGTCGAAATCTCGTCTGGTAGAGAAGAATCGTGAATAAAGAAAATCAGGACATTAACCAAGATGAAGAAATTATTAAAGCTTGATATTTCCACCAACGCATGCATGGGTGAGAACAAGGCCCCCATATGGTGCGGCTGAAACGCAAGGTTATTAATGATAGGTGATGCCTCGCCCTTACGACGGCTCTCTCTAAGTAGCAAAAGCCGATCTCGAAGGCCATGTTTTTGCTTTCGGAGTCGGATACGATACATAGACGCCATGTCTTGGACATCACCTGCCGTTTCATCTTAGTCGCCGTCTGTTTTGTTTGGAGGAGGAGGAAGAGGAGCGTTTGTGTCGCTCTCCACTGGCTCTGTGGTGTATCTTCACAGCACGCATTACCGCAATGCAGTGAAGGTGCATTGTAGAGCAACAGGGACTGATTTTTCTCATTTCTCAGCATCTTCACTGCACAACAAAAAGTAATGTAGCAAAAATGCAATGCAAAGGCAAAGGGGTGAAAAAATCAGAACTGATTCAGAATTGAATCAGAATAAAAAATCGGAACTTGGTCAGAGTGAGGCCTGGATCAGAACTGAAAGACGCAGAACTGATTTGCCGTAGTCACTGTTCCAGTGCTTCGACTTACAGATTCATTCGGCCTCGCTCTGCGACCTGCTAGCCTCCTGCTTACCTTAGATGGTACGGAGCAACAACCCCAGAAATGCTTTGTTCCCGGGTTCGATTTCCTGGCCTAGACGAATTTTCCTTCAACTTCTCCTTCTGAGAAACCCGTATGGGTTTCATGTGTAGCTTTACGTTACTATCAAGTAGTTGACAATTTTTACCTTTCATGAACTTTCCGCCACCTTGCGGGATTCTTCAGAACTAATTTTCCTGACTCCTTTAAAGCAGAAAAAAAATTAGGCTGTGACTACACCTTCCGAAAGAATTTTATCTGTGTCGTGCTGTCAAATACACCGTTTTCTTTATCTTATGAGCGAGAAAAAAAAGGAAACGGGATTCAGTCAGGCCGCTGGAAGTACCACAGTTTACGGCTCACTACATGCCACAAGACACCTTTTTTTGCCCCCTTTTATTGCCGCCCCCCCCCCGTTGTTGTTGTTGTTGTTGTTGTTGTTGTTGTTGTTGTTGTTGTTGTTGTTGTTGTTGTTGTTGTTGTTGTTGTTGTTGTTGTTGTTGTTGTTGTTGTTGTTGTTGTTGTTGTTGTTGTTGTTGTTGTTGTTGTTGTTGTTGTTGTTGTTGTTGTTGTTGTTGTTGTTGTTGTTGTTGTTGTTGTTGTTGTTGTTGTTGTTGTTGTTGTTGTTGTTGTTGTTGTTGTTGTTGTTGTTGTTGTTACTTTTGTACCATGCAAGTCAAACAAAAACCAGAGCTCCCAGAGCTCTCTTCGGGTGTGAGTAGGAAGAACAATGATCAGTTTGGGCAGTGTTTCGGAAACATATAGTATGTGACTCGATTAACCTCTGAAACACGCAATCTCGGCGTGATTTCGCATGAATAATACATTGTCAGAATACAGCTTGCAATCCCATGGTAGAATATTTTTTTTCTATCTTTAGAATATTTTTTTTCTCGTAGATTTAGCCATTGTTGCACGCGAAAACGTTTTACCTCATTCTCCAGTGACAATTCTTAAAACAGCTAGAGCGGCAGCCCACATTTTATAAGAAAATCTCGTACCTGCTTTGTATGAATGCTCAGTTTTCTCTTAAAATAAATTTATTACACACGAACGCCAGCGAGAAGGGGCACTTATAAGTTAGACCATTATTCGGGGCCAAAAACAATTTTCCTACTTAAGTATATACACGTAAAGCTCAGAAATGCTCTCATGTTGCAATCCCAGGACCGATCTGAATTAAATTTGTTCAGATTAAAAAGAAAATGTTAATTCTGATGACTACAGGAAGCAAGACATTGATAAAATAGGAGGTCCCCTTACAGCCTTGAGCTTTGGGACCTCCTTCTGTATATCCTGTAACTGTGCTTTTATTTTCGTGAATGAATAAATAAAAGCTCTTCTTCAAAAAACATGACGCAGAAAGTTTACAAACCCGTCACTCTGCAATCAAATACAGATGTGGCAGTTCTGCAAACGCATCTGTTCAGTGACGTAGCCAGGAATATTTTTCGGGAGGGAGTGGGGTGGGGGCACCCCCCTAGGTCTGAACCGGGAGGGTGAGATGGGGGGACGCCTGGTGTGCCCCTCCCCCTTTCCACTGAATACGCCACTGTTAGAGCGCATCTAAAGCGGACAAATGTGATACATTAGCTCATGGTTCTGCGTGAGCTGGTTGAAAATGCTTACGAGGATTTAGCAAAAGTCGTGCCCACAAATTAGTAAAATATTTCTACGTTGTGTTGTCAACCATCAATTTTGCCTTTTCAGATGTCTAATAAGGGAAAGTTTACAAAATTAAGATATCGCTTTTTATTGCCGAGTTGTAACCTTGTTTTTGCAGTTTTTAATGGTATAGAATTTTTTCTTTTAATGTAAGAAACCTGATGGCCTAAAATAAAATTTACTACTTGCAATCAGTAGATTTAACTAGTTTCCTTTAAATGCGACAAACATCATCAAAATGAGAGGAGTTTGGAAGCTTCGACCTTCTCTTTTGCAGTTTCCTTTATTATTATTATTATTATTATTATTATTATTATTATTATTATTATTATTATTATTATTATTATTATTATTATTATTATTATTATTATTATTATTATTATTATTATTATTATTCTATGCTTCGCCCTTAATTTAGAGGACAGAATAGCGCTCATTAGGTGAAAGAAAGGAATTCACCCAAATATTTTGCAATTACACTTCTCAGAACGTCCGAATTTCGAAGCCACAGTTTTTTAGAGAAATCGCGAGGGTGACTTGTGCACTTGGCATGGGATGACAGAGTAGTTCCATTTCAAACATTATATGTGATTTTGTTAACCACTTTCAAATATCTTATCTTGGGAAAAAAATCCTAATGATCAACTTTGATGTGATTGGCATGCATGCACTCAAAACATTATCGGCGGAAAAAATTTTGCATGTGCGCATGTTTGGAATTCCGCGCTTGACAGAGAAGCTGTCAACTTTCTTAATGCAAATAATGCTCACGCATCTAAATAAAATGCATCTTTCTCTTTCAATTCCACAATAAGTTCATAAAACTTCGTAAACTATTGACTTTTCTCTATAGTTTCTTTTTTCCTAGTCTTCACAACGCCGCTACTGCTTGAGCCAAATGAGGAAAACAGAACTTTTGATAAACAGAAGCGAGAGCCGAGTGTTTCACTAAAAGCCGACTTTTAGAACTGTTATAAAATGGTTGAAGAAATAACTTGTAGAAGTTTCGCTTCATCGTTGACTGGAACCCTACGTGCTCGGTTCGCCCATTCCGCTACAAGTTCTCTATTCAGGCGAATGAAACACACAGGCAGCGCCGCAACACAAAATGTTTCACTGTACGACACGTCCAACACGTTGACAATGAACATCGCACACTGATGGACAAGTAGGCTTACGCGTGCGCTGTAGGTTCAATGTTGTGTTGTATCAGTTTGCGCGATTTTAGCCTACAGACATGTTGTCATGCGATTTGCAAAGGCCATGCCGTTGCTCCACTTACATACGTTGTTACCCTGTACACCAACTCATGCCTGTACTCTACCTTCACTGCACGGCAGCCTTGCTGGTGCTGCCCTCTCACGCTTATAATGATCAGCAAGACGCGCTCAGCGTGGCCTTCAAGATTTACGAGCGCTGATGAAGTCTCGGAGGCCACGGAGTTTCTGATGAAGCTCATGGTGTAGCTGCATAGCCTCAAAGATTGCAAAGACCACGCACTTAGCGTTGTTACGATCTTTACCTGCTAATTGCGAGCTACTGCAAACCACTTCCATTTTGCCGTAATTGTAGCTTCACATAATATTTTGGTAGCTGTTTGTTATATTTGTTGTTTTTAATAGGTGGTGCCCAAATCCACGGCTTGTAGGGTAGCGTCCTCTGGAATTAAGATGCGGATCTTAAAGGCTATGCTTCGTTGAAAGCATCGAACGTCATTTTAGGAGCCGGAAACACGTCACATACGTCGGTTTTTGAACACCCCCTAAGGCAATGTTGGTGACTTATACGAGTGCTGCAAAATTAAAAGCAAAATTATTTCAATTATTTTTTTCAAGGACTAATTTTTTGGTTGCTATTTATAATGGCGATATTAATTGTAAAACAGAAAATGTTACAGTCCCAATTGTTGGAGCGCAGCGCTTACAATGTGTAGTGGCAAGTACACAAACCACGCCTGAGACAGCTTTACTTAACTTAGCCTTCGCTTTTCCGTCTTTTCAGCTGCACTAAAAGCAGGCTTGCAGTTAACAAAAAAGTGGGGAGGCCGGCGTCTGTGTCGCTGTATGAAGAAGGGAATCGGTGGCCGGTAGACTTTTGTTTCCGTGTGTTTACCGCTCGTTCGGTGGGTTGACATTTACGTAAGTAGGCATTGTAATAAGTGAGCATTAGTCGATATTGTACAGACCTACATCGACATGAGCGGGGAGTTATCGGTCAGGCAGGCGCTGAAGGAACGTTCTCAGAAAAGGCGCGTTCTTCTCGTACAGCAACTTGGGGACGGCACAGCCAGCAACTTGAGCCAGATCCTCGGAAACACAAACGAAAGGCAGCAGCTCGCGCAGAATTCGAAGGAGACTCAAGGAGCCAGTCAAGCAAATCCGGATTCTTCTAAGGATCCCAAGCAACCCAGACTCGACAGCGAGGGACCGCGCTTTCCTGTGCCTTCTGCTGATGAGGATTACGAGCAAGTTTACACTTATCGCGATTCGAGCACGTTCCTGAAAGGCACACAGAGCGCGAACCCCCACAACGATTACTGCCAGCATTTTGTCGACACTGGCCAGCGGCCGCAGAACTTCATCCGAGATGTCGGCCTGGCCGACCGCTTCGAAGAGTACCCGAAGCTCAAGGAGCTCATCAGGCTCAAAGACGAGCTCATACGTGACACTGCCACGCCACCCATGTACCTCAAGTGCGACATGGAGGAGTTCGACTTCCGCAGCCTGAAGTGCAAGTTCGACGTGATTCTGGTCGAGCCCCCGCTCGAAGAGTACCAGCGCACCTGTGGCGTTTCTTCCCACACCAAATTCTGGAGCTGGGACGAGATCATGAAGCTGGAGATCGAAGAAGTGGCCGCCTCGCGTTCTTTCCTGTTCCTCTGGTGCGGTTCATCGGACGGCTTAGACCTGGGCCGACTCTGCCTGCGCAAGTGGGGCTTCCGACGCTGCGAGGACATATGCTGGATCAAGACAAACATCAAGAACCCCGTTCATCTGAAGAACCTAGAGCCCCGCGCGGTGTTCCAGCGGACAAAGGAGCACTGCCTGATGGGCATCAAGGGCACCGTGCGTCGCAGCACCGACGGTGACTTCATACACGCCAACATCGACATTGACCTCATTATCTCGGAAGAGCCGGAGTTCGGCGGAATCGAAAAACCCGAGGAGATTTTTCACATCATCGAACACTTCTGCCTGGGTCGGCGCCGTCTGCATGTTTTCGGCAGAGACGTGACCATCCGACCGGGCTGGCTGACCATTGGACCAGATTTGACCAACAGCAACTTTAACAGTGATGCTTACAATGCTCACTTCAGCAAGGGTTCCGATTACTTGACCGGTTGCACAGAACGCATCGAGATCCTGAGGCCGAAGTCTCCGCCCCCAAAAGGTGGCAAGAATGCCGGTGGACCATCTGGACTTTCAAGAGGAGGCAATCGTCGTGGCCGAGGGGCACCTAGAGGTCGCTGACATAAGGCCTCCAGATAACTGGCAACCGACTGATTGTGTATTCACTGCTCCGTGTAGAACACTGCGGTTGCAAGTTACCATCTTCGAGGGCACCTCTGATGTTCCAAGGTTGATACTCTCCGAGACAAAGCATAAAGCAGCAGGAAACTCCTTGTAAGCTGCACTGTGAAACTAGCGCGAGCAAGTTCAGTGACCAAGTCCAGATTCCAGCTAAGTGTCCGCAAGGCATGGACCACTTACCTGTACAGCTGCTGAATGCCAGTGTCAGATGCTTTTCTCTGTCTAAATGTAGTGCTTAATCATGATCATATCCACTTGTATTCTACCACAGGCGCTGACCATTTTATTGTTGTCTTGTACGTACATGCTAGTGATGTAATTACGTGTTGCCCCACTTGCATCATAATGTTCAGCATGTCGCTTTTACATCCATAATACAAAGTTGATATGAAGCTGTATGCCGTATCTAGTTTTGTGTTGGATTTTATTTCTGGCTGGAGTTCATCAACCTGCTGTTGCATTTTAGAATGGGATCACGATCGTTTCATTTCTTCATTTTTGGACAACCAGCGTAAATCTCCAACTTATTGTTTCTCATGCATTGTGAGACATGTATTTCTGTACAGCTGCTCTGTGGTGTATCATATATACATACAAAACAAAGTACAAAAGTGGATTTGTATATCTTTATTGCACAGTTGCATATCTTCTCACAGGTGCAACTGCATATGCCCCAGCCTCTCATGCGAGTGGCTCAGTAGCAACATAAACCAAAATATACGCGTCTGTACAAAAAGGCAAACATGGCAACATCACGATTTCTACATTCATAACACCAACAAGATGTGGCTGCTCAACAACTACTCGGGCACAGTGAATGTTGCATTCCTTTCTTAAAACGTTTACAGAACAGTGACAACTGATACTGACACAACACAAGACGTGATCTGGTGGCCTGTAATGACAAACCATCGCATACTGTAGAAAACATGCTGTCTTGTGGATACACCAAAAAAAAAGGATTATCACATGTAGCATCTCTTGTCAAGGAAAGCATAGTTATCACAGTCTCTGATGGCTACAAGCCACTGTGTGCCATTTGCATACCATTACCTCAGTAACCCAGTCAAAAAAAAAAAAACTAATTTTGTGCGACTGATTTATTGGGACTAGGCAAAGCAAGAAAAAGCTGCCGTACAATGAAAAACATTACACATCTTTCATTTCCATAATAACTGGAAAATGTCTATGGCAACGTAGTATATCTGCAGAAAGAGTACAGGTCAAACCACACACCTCCACATGAGTACTTGCTTAGATGTAGGCTGCACCTAGTCACAATTACCTAATCGGAAACAACCCCTCATCCGTGCTTTGCAAGCTTGCTACATAACTGACGTTCAATGCACTTAAGCAACAAACTAGAGAAACAAGCCAAACATCTTCTGCTGGTCATATAATCTCAAGGAAACTCATACACTGCCTATTGAAGACACTGCATGTTTATAATGGTCATTTAAGAAAAATCTAGTGATAACACGCCAGTGTTATGGAAATGATGTCTGGGGTAACAAGAACAAGCTCAATATGCCCGAGGGCTAAAATCAACGCCTCACGACATCGCTCGGAGCAACCACATTTTGTACCTCTTGTCTGAGTGTTTCTTTTGTCCCACTCTCATCGACGACTGATAAGAATGCGCTGTGGAATGTCTTGATGAAAAGGAGCCACACATTCAGCATGCTGGTTGCTTGGAGATCTCTTGAGAAAACAATCTGTCAAGTGTTCACACAACACATGCCATCTCCTACAACAGGGGCACATTACAGCGACACATCGTGTGTCATAAACCACTATAGTACGTCTCTGACATACCATTAAAACTGCGGAGACTATGCTTGATGCCCGTAAAATGCAAGGGCACTAGTATGCCTAATTTCAACTATTTTCTCCTGTTTGACAGCTAAGTGGCTCTATCTATTCAATTCTAATCAGGATGATGAAGTCTGTGTTACTAAAGCAATAAGGCCAGTTTATGACCACCATATATTGTTCCTATAACATTACAACAAAAGCAGCTAAAACAGAAGTTAACATTCAAATTATGGCTCTTCACAAAGAAGTGATCCAGTCAAACAAAATGATGTCTCGTAGACTTGCTGCCCAACAGTTGGTAACTGGCAATTCTAAAACGGAACCTACACACTCTTACCCAAAAATATTTCTACAAAGTGAAAGTGCCTTGTTCCAAGGGAAAGCACAGCTCCCCTGTTGCAAAATAGGCAGGTGTGTTGCAGGGATTGAAATTTCGCCTTGGATGGGGTCACAGGAACATGGCAAGTCGCCATTTGGCGTTCATTCATGCGCCAACAGTTTTGATGCGTGAATGTGGACCCAGCAATGGCTTCAACACACAGATGTGGATACATAAGCACCCGGACAGAGGCAACGCAAAGGAGGGACCCATGAAACGAGACAGCGCTTTGTCGGAAACAGGCAGAATGAAAGACACAAAAGTGGGGTCACAGACAGAGAAACGGCGTAGGAGAGCTGCCGTAGTTGTAACACGCTACTTCCATCTTCTCTCGTTACTGGCAGGAGCAGAAGCAGCGATCTGATTGGTGTTCATCTCGCTCTTCGATGCCATGTGCGTACAGCTTGAGCAACTGACGATGAGACCTACAGGAAAAAGAAGAATGAGACAGACTGGTGTTTTCAACAATTCCTCACTAGTAACTTGACCGAGGGCTTTGTACCAACGCTGCAAAAATATAAACATTTTATTGCCAAATTGTAGACATCACCCATGTGGCTCTTTCTGGCTCATTCATGTGCTCAAAACTAAAAGAGCTTTTAGGCCACCAGATAGATATTTGCAGTACTTTAACTAACTGTGCAAGTTTTATAACCAGACTTGGCCAAAGCATGTCTAAGAGTGACAACACTTCTACTATGTGAAAAAGGTATGATGCATCTTGGTCGTGCCCGGCAGAATACCACCACTAGGTTACAGAATAACTTTCTTAGTTTGTGCCACAATTGTAACTGTGGAGTTGCTATGTGAAAAAGTTGGCTACTCTTTTCACATGGCTACTCCCTTAACTCCGGACATACAAAACTCGCAACCATATTTAACCTAACCACAATAAAATGAGGCATTACGTGCTAAACATGGTAGAGAAGATTTAAAGTGACGGTTAAGGTGCTTAATTATTTGTCACTAAAGTTTTGTTTAGTGGATGATTTTCACATTACCTAATTCGCCTTGATTCGCAGTCATTGTAAGCCAAAATTAGGGTTAGCAGCGTCTTGGGAGCAGTGTACCATCTCTTTAACAATTGTGTGACAACGGGTATTTCATTGACTGAGTGACAACACTACTTGAACTGAAGCGCACAGCTTCTGAAAGGACTCCCGCCTACTGCTGATGTGTATGTAAGATAAGTGAAACAAAATTAGTCGCCAAGTCTATCCAGTGCCTAACACTCCACAGACACTTTCAACTTCTGACAAGTGGCTGCAGACAACACTCTCCAGTCAGCCCTAACGGAACTCTCTGCTGCTACTAGTGCGGCTGAGAAATTACAACGAAGGCGCAATTTTAATTATATTAAATAAATAGCAGTTTCACGCAAAGGGCAAAACATTGACTGAGATAGCAAGGTTTAGCATTGCTTGGACTCTTGTTGGGGGCCTCTGCTCTGGAATTGTGCCACAGGTATGTTTGTTCTGCAGCCAGGAATTTTTTTTTTTTTTTTTCATAGAGACCCTGGCAGTAGAATGCAGTGCCCCTTGTAGCTTAGGTTCTGCATTTTCAGAGTTTACTTGGGGGGCAAACTACAAGAGTGTTTTTCAGAATGTTACTTTCAGCAAAAATGGTAGTTTAGCTTTTTACAGCGCAACAAAATTCAATTTGTTCAGCTTCTCCCATACCACAAAAGCAGCCTTGATCACAAGAAATAAGTGCTGCATAACAGTGGAAACATTGTAATCAGTCATTGTGGCGCGTTCTTTCCGGTTTATGGGACGAAATGTCGAGAACATCCCTTCAAAGCTAACACTGGTTAGGAAAAGCCAGTAGTTAGACAGCGAATGAAAGGATGTGCCAGTTTTACATCTTCAGAGGTTAAACATCTTCAACAGTATAAGCCCGATATTCTGACAGCTTTAAGCAAGGTAGCATCATGCCCCAGTAGTAAAATAGCCGAAAAACAATGTTCATACGCACTGAATGCTTCCAGAAATGTCACCTTCGTGTTTAGGTTGACAATCTGAGCACGATACGAGAACGACTCACTAGTTTACTGTAAGTGATAAACATTTCACTGCACAGTATCGCTACACTCTTAATAGATTCACAGTGTGTCTTCTACAATGTCAATCATGCGGTTGGCATTCACGCCAAAGGTTTTAGCATATGCATCATTCCACTGATTTAGCAGACTGAGACGTTCACAGCAGTGTATGCTACCAGCAGACTATGTACATGTCATACAAAACAGTAGAGACAGCTTCTAGTTTCTTGAGAACAGTTCTTTTTAAATTTGCATTAGGAACTTCAGCATGATAAGCAGGTTGTGTGAGGAGTTCGTTGTTGCATGAAAGGCCTTTGGCTTCTCACTACTTTTCCGTGCACTGCCATGTGCACATAACTGAGGACTCCGTAATTATTGTCGGATAAATCCGAATCATGAATTTTTTTAACAGGCGAGCGTTTTTCTAACTTTATCGAATTATTCCAAAAATGTGGAATCCTATTTATTCATTCTTTTATTTTAAGCCATTACAGTAACACCTTTGGCTCCATGAAATAACTGCTTTAAAGGGGCCCTGAACAACCTCTCGGGCTTAGTGAAATAACATAGTCCACTGGTAACATACGCTGCTGTGAACATCTCAGCCAAGTTTTGCTGTCGTACACGGTGCGTGGAGCTCGCAAGTGGAGCACGAAGTCGCCTTTCTCTCAAACGCTCTCTTTTCAACAGAAGCCATGATCCTCACTCTTTTCTGGACGCTTTATTTCATAATAAAGCAGATTCCCATACGCGGCTGCTATTGGTCGTTGCGGTTGGCTACGCAGTGTAGATACCGCGGCCGCCACGAGATGCCGGCACGTGTCCACTGGCTAAGCGCACTGTGGCTTGCTGAGGACAACCGCGATTGGCTTATGTTTAGCGTGTCGTAGGCACCAAAATCGGAAGTCTTGGCATCTACGTTATCATACAAAACGAAATTTGAGCTGCGCACCACGGTGACATTTAGAAGGCAGAGCGTTGTGGGCATACGCCACACCACCGTAGTCTTCGCAGTGCAAGGCATTGAAGAAGGAACGGGAGCACAGTGGAGGCCGTGTTCAATTGCCAATATCTCCGCTTCTGCTGAATACATTGAAGTACTTTTTGCGGCAGAGTATTTCTGAAATAGCCTATTTTCACTTCAAATGCCTTTCTCCACTTCGATAAAAAGTGGTTCAGGGCCTCTAAGTAATTTTCTCTTGAGAGCCATCGTTGAATGGTACAGCCTTTCTGATGATGTTGTGACCCAAGATTCATTGTCGTCATTTGAGAAACACTTACAGTAATTTTTCTTTTTCACTTTTTATCTGCAGTGTTATTTCTGAATTTTTCAGGCCCCTATGCTTCTAACAAAGTCTGTTATTGTTCAGTTTTACATACAGTACTTATTTCTTGCATTTAGTGCCTCATTCTATGTGACAATATTGTTATGCACCAGCCTGGCTATGACCTGTCTGAAATCGCAGTGTTAATACATAAATAGGTCTAGTTGGTACTGAACAATGGTCTTGAAATGCTTGTTTCAAGTAGCATCGTCTGCTACACGGGGTGGCATTGGAAGTGAAGAAGGAAGAGGTTGAGAGGACACAGTCCACACAACATGCACAGGGAGAAAGGAATAAAGCAGAAAACAAGCTGATGCACTGTCCCCTTGTTCTTAAGGCCTTGTCCGTCCTCTACAACGAAACCCGTTACAAATCGTCCACTGTTTTTTGTAAAATGCCAGCCCAGGTGTACTGGGAAATTGGCTATGTCAAGCTGAATGCGTCAGTTTTCGTAAGACCACCAAAGGAAAGTAGCACTGTGCTTGATGATCCAAACAAAGCAGAGGGCAGAGGTTCAAAGAAAGATCAATTAAAAAATTAAATTCTGGGGTCTTATGTGGCAAAACCACAATCTGATTATGAGCCGCACTATAGTTAAGGACGTAGGATTAATTTTGACTCACTGGGGTTTCTTTACCATGCACCTAAATGTAAGTTGCAAGTGGCTTTGTACTTCTTCGCTCTCATCAAAATGCGGCCACAATGGCCAAGAATCCAATCCGCGACCTGGTGCTTAGGGCATTGTGCTTAGTTCAACGCCATAGCCACAAGGCCATCGCGGTGGATAGGAACATTGATACTTGAAGTGATCGTTGGTGAAGCCAATGTAGCACAGATAAAATGATCACAAAGAACAGAATACTGGGCACCAGAGGGGGCTATTGGAAGTGATTGACAGTGTTCAAACAAGGGATGTCGCTGTAGCCAATGTTTCAACAGGGGGACCTGTCTTCGTCAGGGCAACATTTACTCACAACATTTATCGAATGTCTGAAAGGCAATGCCTCAGCAGGCCACTGGCTTCTATACATTGTGGAGCGGCTGGTCAGGCACTGTAAAAGCTGTTGCCCTAATGAAGACTTGCCAAAACGCTGGCTCAAGTGACATACCTTGCTCGAGTGACACTCGCACCACTGAGACATTTTAAATGTATCATCACCTTGTAGTGCATCTTTTACATTCACAGACATCTCACTACGATCACTGTCATAATATTAATTACATATATATTTTACACACTTTCCAGAGGCTGATTTTTGGGCCTCCTTACAGCCATCTTGCATCTACAATTTGCAAATTGCTTCTCCATTGACAACTCTCGACCACTTGCTTGGCGCTCTTTGGCATCTGGTCCTTACCCCAAAAAACACATCATCATCATCATCATCATCATCATCATCATCATCAGGGCTTGTTAGACCACTTGTGCTTGGCAAGTACTTTGAAGGGAGGCCACTTGAGACTGCTGAGTGCTTACGACTGTAGAAAACAGTGGCGCACCGACGGGGGGGGGGGGGATTCGGGGGTTGTAACCCCCCCTGAGGTCGACTTAACCCCCCCTTTTGTTTAACCCCTTTTCTTTCCTTACGCATTTGAGTACTGCAACTAAGATGTAAGACGCGCAATTGTCTGCACACTCGCAAAAAGCGCATTTTTTTACAATTTCCCGTGAAGAAATCGAAATTAGTGCTGTTCAGATGGTATTGGCAAACTGTCAACCCCCCCACCCTGGCAGAGATCCTGCGTGCACTACTCGTAGAAGAACAGTTCAGGTGCTCATCCTCAGTGAGACAGATCTAGGTTCGTAGCAGACGTCCCCGACTCTAAACATTATTTTTTTATTTTTTTAGCTAAAGCTAGGAAGTCACATAGCGAGTCCTTACTTATCCCGGTTGTTGGTCACAGTTGCTGGAACGAGTTAAGGTGGCCACTGCCCTCTGTCACTGCTTTTCACCACTGCTCGCAGTTTCATACGGAAGCAGAGGACTTGGAGCAGCACATAACAAAAGTTTAAGAGTTGTCTGATTTCTACCAACATTAACAGTTATAAAATGTCTGTGAAAGTGACAGTGTTGAAGGTGACACTCCTCTGCAGTGTGGAGTGGCTGGGGAGGCATTGCAGAAGTACAGGCTTGCACCATCCGCAATAGAAAAGCACCTAACAAAGGTGCAATACCTACCTAACGAGCAGCGAAGTTTCTGGGAGCAGTTCCCCATCACACTGCCAAGAGCCAGTGTGCTTGACTGTGCCGTCGTCGCTAGAGTCCGGCGTTTTGGGCACAAACTCGAAGCAACTTGTTCGGAAGCAGTGCACAAAGGGAAACTTGAACTGTGATGGTGAACAAGAACAGCATAAACATCTAAGATCGCAAGTTTTGAAAATATTGTGAAACTCAACAGCATCTAGGCATTTTGCAATATTGCCACGTAGACTAAACAGCATTACTTTATTTCATTCATTTCAATTCATTTGACACACATACAATGTCTCGGGTGCTATAAGTTGAAGGCAGTAATATATAATGGTATTGTAGACAAGCACAAGTAAGACAATTTTATGAAGGCACTCAACGTAACCTACTTGTGCATTATTTTATGCCCCCTCTTTGCTTCTGCCTAGCTCCCATCAATCAAAACCTACAACAGAAATAATTAGTTAGTTAATCCTGGTTTAATGGCGCAAAAGCGACTAAGGCCATGCTGCGCCAGTCACAAGACAATACAAAAACAATGTTAGGGCAGTAAAAGCTGTGTTACTTTATAGTTGATGTAAATAACCAGTTTCATCTAAAAAGTTGAACAACTCCGTGAATGGCACTAGCAGGTCGTCTCCTAGTAGTAAGGAGGCGTGTAGAGGTATATGCAAGGTATCTAGATTTTGTAAAAGTTTCCGTCTCTGTGTTTCGGTATAATTAATTAGGTTTTATACCTCTGAGCATCACTGTGGATTAAAATATCCCATTGTAGCGGAGAGCTTGAGGTCCGTTTTGACTGTCTCAAGTTCCAAATAAAAATCTATATATACCAACAGCATTGTACTTCACTGTCACTAGAATGCTGGCACCACGACCGAGAACCAAACCCGCAACTTCATGCTAAAAACCACAATGCCTATGGCACAAAGCCGTCGGCGCAGCAGGTCTTGTCAACTATGGCACAAAGCCGTCGCCGCAGCAGGTCTTGTCAAATTTCAGCCAACGTCGAGCTTGTCAACACTCTTATTCATCTCTAATGACACAGGTGACATTTGCCCCCCCCCCCAACTCGTTTGGGCAAATGCAAAACCATCATACGTGGTAGCTGCGCTGATTCAGTATCAGCTCGAAGAAATCAAAAGTGCCTATCAAATGCTGCTCGAGTACTTTGCGCAGAAACACATGTGCAGAAGCTTCACCCATGTTGCCTTCTTTTTATTGTCACAAATAGTTCACGAATATAGCAATGGGCTGAGCAAAGCCAGTTGAAATGAGGCAGGAAATTCGCATCTCAAAGCTAGCTTGCACAGCATGATCACAAGCTTTACCTAAGGATGATTTGAAACTTTCAGAGGCGATCACACACTTTACTGCCCTAGGTAAATCTTGCGATCATGCCGCGTAAACCAGGCAGCTTTGATTTGCAAATTTCTCGCCTCACTTCAGCTGGCTTTCCCAGTCCGTTGCTATCCACAGTCGCTGAAGCCCTGCTAAACAAATGCAAAAGTAAGCCTCTCATTCCTAAAGTTCAATGTGGCCAGGAAAGGGCATGACTGGTAGTCATACAGTAGTATTGTCACGGAGCGACAGACAATCTAAAGAAGGTAGCATCTAGGTAACACATTCAATTGTTTATTTTTTCTGTGCCTTGTAAGTTATCTAGAATTTGCAGCAATGTAACAAACAAAGGAAAAGGAAAACTTGGTTCTGAAAACAAAAAAGCTATGCCTAGGTATTTTTGTTGAGTATTCTCGTGGAGTCATTTATGAAATTATGTTAAGCTGCTGCAAGGTGTACATCGGCCAGACTGCCCAATGCATAAATGATTGCTTACGAGTGCTCGTGCTGTCAACAACGCATGGAACTTGCTCGCACCTGCCATGCCATTGTAAGTCTTGCATGTGTGAACCTGTGCTAACAGGGACGCAAACTCTAAAACAATGTTGTGATACAGTTGCACGTGACTTGGCCTATGCCTATTTTATCAAGAAACAGGATGATTCTTGCGTGAGCCATCTGCTGTGCTCTCCAGCAATGAATCTAGCTTCCTGGGAGATTGCTTTTGATTATACTTCGATTGAGGCTTTTCTTTCTTGCCTTTCTGGACATGTACAACATCTGCATATGATGTCTGCTTCCTACTGGAAATAAATTAGTTGAAAGCGCACCTGTCCGTCTCATCTACATCATACATGTCCTCATTGCTGAGCCACAATTCTGGTATAATAAACATCAACTGCAGGTTGAAATGCAGCACACAATCTTCCCTACACAACAGCATTTGCAACCACACAGCAAACTGTACACTGGGTGTAGTTTTGGATGACGCTTTAGAATACACACTTACGGGGCTACACGTTTCAGAATTGGCCAGGGCGACCAGAAACCTGAGAAAATTACGCCGTGAGCACTGCGAGACCAGGACGACATCCATGAGACCATTGCCAAGATGTGCTGTGGGAGCCACGCCTGCTGTGCTCCGCGCACACCGGTTGGCCATGAGAGCACAGCTCACGGACAGGAAGTGGCCCTGGATACCTAACCAGTCTGCATCAAGAAAGAGGGTGGGAGAGAATATTTTTTATTCATTGATTTATTGATTGACTGATCTGTTTGAGGTAACCAATTGAATATGCTGCTTCTTTTGTCATTAGGTATAACACTGTTTAGAAAACCTAATGTGGATGTGGATTAACTTGTGCACGTGACCATGCACACAAGTTAATCCACTTCAAACGCTGGCAAAGAATTCTGCAGATCCCACGCTATTGGGGGAATCTGCGTTAAAGCTTTTTTTTGATGTTTACACAAATGGTAAAGCAAACATCATGCAAACATAACGCTAATGACAGAAATGTTTGTACAAACTGAAGCAAATGTAATGTTGTTTTACACGAACGTAATGCTAATGATGCAAATGCAAAGCAAATGCTTATTCAAACGTAATGAGATCATGCAAATGTTAAATAATTTTCACCATGTATTGTCACTGGTGAAAATAAAGCTGATTAATTGATTGATTGATCGATTGATTGGTCGATCGATTTATTGGTCGATTGATTGATTGAGTCGGTGAGTGAGTGATAACGAGAAACCCGTCTGGCATTCTTTTGTAGCTTTGTTCTCTTCTTGGGTAGATGATGGCTTTGTCTTTCATAAAATTTGTTCCAGCTTGTGGATTTCCGTAGAACAAATTTGTCAAAATAAAGTTTACGCACAGGGTTAGCATCTTCTACAGAGCACTGCTGCTGCAGTTTACTTCTGCACACACCTGCACTGCAAGAAGACGAGCACAGCACAGCGTTAGTAGCATTCATGTTTCTGCTGCCAGAAGAAGACATCGTTGAACCTATTTTCATGCGAGGTAATCTGTCCACGTCCCACCTGCTGTCATTGCCACTGTATTATTGTCAACCTTCGTCGCATTCTTTCTCGCCCCTTGCCTTTCACCGTGCAGCCTCACACTTCTACAACAGAGCCCAGCTTTCTGGAAAAAACTTTTTATTCCAATCTTTCCTTGTGCGTGCATGCGACTCTGTGAGTACAAGCAACACCTGTTGCAGACTAAAAGACCAATGTCTGACGAGATTGTCTTAGGTCCTTGGTCTGACGCCAACAGCGCAGCTGTGGTCATCGAAGCGACTATAGCCTTCCTTCAAGCCACTGGACTCCATGCACGGCTATAGTATGACCTCAACGGGATGGACATGTACATACGCACCTCCTAATCTTATCATCATCATTCATCGCTCTTTTTATCCCCTCCCCCCTTCCCCAGTGTAGAGTAGCAGGCCAGAGCAAACTAACGCTCAAGCCGACCTCTCTGCCTTTCTTCAATAAACCTCTCTCTCTCTCTCTCTGTTGCAGACTATCCATATAGTCAGGCGGAAGTGAGTCAGTGGTTTGAAGAAAAGTCTACATTTCTTGCATTCATGTTTTTCTTTTACAGGTACACAAATTCGTATGCATAAATATTTTATTTATTTGCATAATTTATTTGCATTTTATTTATTGTATGCATAAATAAAACATTTATGCATACTAACCCTGCATAGAATGAGCAGAGGACGCTTATAACATGCAAATCAGTGCCAGTGTGATCTGTTGCGATACAGATGTTTAAAACCTAATAATAAATTACACAGTTAATGCAGAGCACCTAAGTATGGCCCTTGATGATCACAAGGACTACCGACTCAGTGCATTTGTACAAAAATCCAAATCGTTTCAGGATTCCTTTAAAGGGGCAATGAAACACTTCTTGAACATGTCAAGAGCGAGAGAAAGCTCTTCAATGAAGTACTGAGAACTCTACCGGTGTATATAAATGCCTACATGCTACATTGTATAGGAAAGGAGTTCAAGGACAGAAAGACCCAGGGAGAGGAGGGCAGGAACATGGTAAGAAAATATGCCCAATCTGTAGACAATGTTGCAGTGAATATGCAAACCAAATATTGTGCCGCTGCACACAGCAGGGAATCTACAATGTTTCATAACAGATCACTTGCTCTCTCCTGTGGCTTTCAAAAGCCCCTATTTCGTACACTCAATGTAACGTCAGCAGCGACATTACACGGGGTACAATAGCCCAAAAATGGCAGCGATGGGGCACATCTCTATGCACACCTTCCCTGATTATATATGAAACAAAGGAACAATGGTTGTTAATGCATTTTGCCCATCCTGTCACAGCTCCTTTGTCGCCTGCAGGTAGGTACCTTTGCCATGTAGCAGCCTTGAAAGATTACTTGTAAAACATTAGCCAAGACTAAACTTGAGCACACTTGCTCAATTTGGAACCCAAGCCTAGCAACACTTGCAGATATTGTTGAGTCTATTCAGAACCAAGCAGCTCAATTCATTTTGTCTAATTAATTACCATCGTCAATCTCTTACATCACGAATAAAGGAAAACCTTAGTTTATTAGAATTAGCTTCTCGCCGCAAACTACGATGCCTGTCCCTTTTCCACAAGGTGTCTTACACTAACCTCTTCCTCAAGACGCCACCTGCTCCATCGCTCATCCTACGTGTCGTCCTGCACCGATCACTGACACAAAGTTGGCGTCCCATTGAGCTGCACCGATGTCTACCTTGACTCCTTTATTCCAAGAACTGCCAACAACTGGAACCATGCACCTTCCCACCACCATTGCTGCCATTTCTGATGCCACTAAATTTAAAGAAGCTGTCACCAATTACCTCCACTCCTCCCTGTAATGCTTCGGGGCACTAAGAGTATGGAAAATAAAAGAGTAATAAATAGGCACAACATGGAAAGAAACGAAAGAAAGGAGCAGTAGGCAGAGCATTGCTATCAGTGTCACCCCAGCTGATAGCTAAGAACCAATGAATTGAGGGGGAATGGAGAAAGTAAACATTGCAAGCACTACATCTTTGTTCATATTAGGTCCTTTTAGTATGTTGCTTTGGAAATATATATTCCTTCAAAGGCATCACACTCATTCCACCGAGTTGCTCTGCTTCAAGAAGAGAGTGTTTCAGGGCCCCTTTAACCCTACAAAGCCCAAACACCATTCCACATCAAAGAAAAAATTAAGACAACTTGTTCACATTTATTTCTGGCCATGAAGAGTATATTGAAATATAAACAGTGAAATGATAACTGCATAAAGATTGATTAGTATGGTAATTACTGAATTGTTATAGCATTTGCTGAACAATCCCCAACTGACAACTCCCTCCAGCATATCAAAACACCATTATGGGCTTTGCGTTAGATTTCCAACACTTAAGTCAGAATTTCGAGGCATCGAATTCGCCATATTAAAAACAAGTCGTTGGGCTTTGTATGGTTAAACAAGCTTAGTCACTATAAACTTGCCTTATTAGCAACATAACAATGGTTAGTTTACACGAGTGGACATACAGGGCTTATTTTCAACGTTGACGTCAGAAGTATTGAGAACTTGGAGTGGGATGTCACCAGGTGCTGTATGGCATACTTCGCATCTGTGAAAGAGAGAACAGCAAGAGGATGACGACGATCACGAGGCTGCTGCTACATGGCAGACTGAATGTAGGGCAAAGGAATAACAAAAGTGTTACAGTTTCTCTTGGGTGTTTCAAACTGAATTGACTCTCTTACATGGAGACTTGCTGAGCTGCTTCAAATTACACAAAGGTAAAATTTAAGGGCCATCCTGAAATTTCCATCAACCCAGAACCCTAAGCCACAGTTCTTGCTAGCATTCTGCGCTCTTTCTCTACAGAGTAAACAGCGCAAATAAGCATGTAAGACTTAAGTGCTTGTTGTATGTTCTTAACATGCAACATGTTCTGTAACATGCAAAGAACCACACCACAAGGCGGTGCTCTCTCTCTGAGGTGGAATGACAGAGCTGGGGCAACAACAGAAGGCATGCAGAATATGTGAGCTGACTCTCAATAAAATGTTCTATTGAAAAGATACTAAACAACGCAACAAAAAAGCAAACAAAACAAAACGAAACATGGCTGCACATCAAGGAGTCCACGCTCTTCAACCTTTCCCCCCCCCCCCCCCCTTACACATTGCTAATTAGATACTCGGTCTTTTTCACTCGGAGCAATGTATGCTTGGCAGACATACATCTACTACACTCTATCGTGCATTGAATATATCTCCTTTTCATCCCCGCATTGGTATGTTTGATAGATCCACTGCACACTATCATGTGTTCAATATATCTCCTATTTATTCCCGCACTGAGATCTTTATTTATTGTGTTTGGATGATCTTTATCACCTGCTGAATTCCCCTCATATATCATTCCCCTCATATATTGTGAACCACTAATTTGGCATTGTATCTTGTATTCGACCCCACACGTGCAAGAACCTTTGGGGACTAATTTATTTTCCGCTTCGTTTCATAAAACAAAATGCTGAAGTATGAACTGAAATAAATAAGTGTGGCCGCTTTCATGCCAATATAAAAAGTTTCAATGAGCTTCCAGGATCAGTGCCCGTCCCATTTTTCTTGCTTCCTGATTTCATTTACAGCATGAATTCCCCCAGTTCTCTACTCTGCTCTGGTGGCAGTCAAGCTGTCTTATCACTATAAGGGGTGATCATTTGTAAGTTTTCTGGAATTTTTAAAGATCGCCTGTGGCAGAGAGCATAATTCTTGCCCTTGAGTTGAATTATTCGAAGAGGCGGACATTAATAGCACGAGAAATTAAAACAAATGTTCATATAATTGCCAAAAATTCACTAATTAACTTCTAAATCAATTACTTTACAGCACATACATATTGCAATTGCAATTTGTAGCCAGTGAGCTTGCAAGGCGTATCCTTTTGGAATTAGGTTCCAGAATAACACCAGTTTCGAGATATTTCCCAAAGTATGGGGTGAAATATATAAGCATTTCAGTTGCTTTTGTATCTCCAAACTCCAAACATATCTCCCAACATATCTCCAAACTGGTGTCATTCTGGAAATTCATAGTATACCTCGTCATTTTCTGCGGTTCTAACATTACTTAACAGGGCAATGGATGGGAGATAGAAGGTTGTCTGTGAGGGAGAAGCTTTTCGGCATGCAAGGTGTGTATCGGCAGTAAATTGAGAGACACAGCTAGATGTAGGTGTGAATTCTAGCAGTATGCACGTGTCACTTACGGTGACACAGTTGGCACGTCAAAAAATAATCCTGCACATGTGATCAGCAGTGCATTCCCTACAGGTGCTAGCTGTTAATAGAGACATGTTTAGAGGAACGACAACACATAGAACACCGTTTTTCTTGCACTGCTTCCTCGCTATCAATAGACTAATTAGCTGGAATGAACAGATCGCAAGTTTGCTTCTCTTCAGCTAATGTACCTTCTCATTATTACCAGTGGCAGCAGTCTATTTAAGTCCCCTATAGGACAAAAGCATTTACCAGCAGTCCACCGTTGCCCCAGTCCCGCCTCAGCCAACTTCATCCTGCAAATTTCCTAATCTGATTGCTCACTCTGATCCTCTGTCACCATCAACTGGCACCCATTCTGATAATCTAAAAGACAAGCCATTCCAGATTCTGCGTATTACATGTCTTCTCTAAATACACTTTTTCCTTTAGAAGGAGTACTGATGCACATTTAGTAAGTTGTAGAAACCTTATCACACACTTTATCCATACAAAAGAATGACACTTAGCAAGAATTAAGGTTAAGAAACGCTTGAAAAATACCTTAATTTGACACTAAAGCTGGTCTTGAAAGGCTGCACCTGGCCTCATTGAAATTATCAAGACATCCTAAGAGAGACCGAAATTTGCGTGCACCGTGCCGAGATAAGGTTAGGGATGATGACGTAGCTCACAAAAAAATAAACAAGAGGACTGTGCCCGTTTTCTCTGGCTAGCATAGCCAGAAAAAACATCTTGCAGCAGCCACATTGATTGCAGGAATGGAACTAGATAATGTAACATCATGATGCATCAACCTTGTATAAGCATCAAAACTGAAAGTGGTTTGAAGAAACAAGTGTTATAGTAAATTATTTAGGATGCTCTGATGCTTGGCAGTACTTTTTTAGAGTTTATTTCATTTAATGCAATAAAATGATGTCAATACTGTCATGTCAGTACAGTACTCCTTTGATCACATATATAATAACATCTATACCTTCATTTACTCTCCAATTCTTTTCCGCCTGTCACGTTTACCCAAGCTGTCACCAATTTTCTGCCATTCAAATGATCTAGCACTTGAAATTTCGGAGTAACATTGTTGAACAGACACAACCAGCAGCAAGTCGGTCCATCACAGACATGTCAACATTTAGCTTCCTTGATACAAAACACCCACCCTGCTCTACATCGGTCAGTTCCCGCAGGGTCGTAATTGGCATCAGTCGTCTCTGGCTGTACGAGCAGCTTCAGTTCCCCTTCATAGACGTGGTGCTTCAGAAAGGTCTGCCAGCCTGCAATGTTCCAACAAGCAAAACAAGTTGCCAACTGAACACTCAAGTGAGGGACAATTTCAATGGACATTGTGTGGCATGACCTGATCTTCTTCTAAACCTATACAGTACTCACTCATGTAAGACCTGAACTTTTTTTACAGAATCTTGGCAGGGCGCGGTTCCTACACAAGCCGGGCATATTACCACACACAAAACAGCAGATGCCGTCAGCATTATTAGTATTTGATATGAAAACCCACAGAAAGACCAAGATGACGAGTCACAAGGACTAAAGTAATGCAACGAAAAAGAATAGAGCGTGCCAGTAGGGACAAAACATAAAAACACGCACGAAAAAAAAGAAAGAAAGAAAACATGCAGGGCGTAACAGCATATAGAATAATGCAAACACTGGCTTACACACTGCCCACCCATTTATTCTGCTTTCAAACCACTGATCAAGGTCCACTTCATTGCTCATCATTTCAGCTCTCAATGTCATGTCGCTCCCATCGTCATCGAAGCTTACGAACTGATCAGCAGATTACCAAAGATGCTCACCCTCGGCGCCATCCATGCTCATACAGATATTCCAGCAGCATTAAGTTGAACTTTAGCAATGATATCAGTTGAACGTCATTAATTCAAAATCCAATCTTTAATTGGTGAAACTTCTTTTTTCTTAAATTTTTTATGTAAAAAGTGCGGGGTGCGGGTCTAACCCGAGGGCAGATCAAGCACAATACGGCATTGCATGGCAAAGGTGACAAGTAGACAGTTGACTGACAAACAACTAACCAACTCGCCAACCACTCACTCAAGTAAAAAGAAGATACCAGTAGTCACTGCATGGCATAATTTAATTTTTTATGCAAACTCTTTCGTGCAAAAGCAATCTCCCAAGAATTATTCCTATTCCAGGAACTTTAATGGAGAATGAGACACCTTGGAGTGGTGACTCGCTAGGTCGTATTAGTCAATGTTACTGGCAGCGACATGGTCACTCATTAGTTATCAGTGAGGGTCACTCATGAGACCTCTGTCAATCAGCAATGTGAATATGCCTTTAGAGCTGGCAGAAACATGTTCTTGCAACTTCTTTCATCTTTATACCTAAACAGGATGATGTGAAATCTCCAGAAACAAGCATGGCATCCGCTTTAGTGCCTCAGCACTTACCTGGGGTTGCAGTGCATTTCTACCACCCCAATGATTATTTTATGACTGCACTACTGCAATCACTCCACACATTTCATCACAAATCAGTGAGACAAAACTTTTCTGTACAGAATGAACCAGTACTTCTCCAAAAGCTAACATAAGACAAAATGAATATTTAGTACCAAGCAAAAAAAAAAAAGATCATATGATAAACACAACATTACAAGACCGTCATCCCAATTATGGTGCATGGAATAGGTCTTCCATTAAAACATGAAAAGTGGGGCAGCTTTTGGATATTAGTGTGCTGGCACATCACAATGGTGATGACATGAAGGGTGCCAGCATTAAATGAAAAACATGAGCAGGAAAATTGGGAATGTGAAATACAAACCAGTCCAGTTATAGCGCAATGGTCCCATCCAGCGAAATTTCTCACTGGCCTTGATGTTGTCTCCAAAGAAGCCGTAAGAAAGGAATCCCGAGGAGTAACGCACCAGGCGTTCACCGCTGTGGATACTCGCAACATCAACACCTATTTCAGCCCCTGTAATAGAAGAATCATCTTTTAGAAAATGTGCAAATACATGCAGTCAGCAGTAGCAGCTGTAAACATTGCTAAAGGGCCACTGAAGAAAAATATAAAGTCAAGCTAGAGTGATATGAATTATAGTGCCACGAAACGTCCAATAACGTCATTTTTTATTTACACGTAGAATAAGGCTGGTATAACGTAGTGATTCGTTTCTCTCAGTTTTATTAATTTCTTTTCATCTACCATTCACGACCAGCTGATCCAGGTGATGATGTAGGTGAAGAGGCGCTTGGACCTATTACAAAGCACAAAAAGGAGAAGAATTGGAATGGAATTGCTACATTCTCCAAGTCAATAGCTGTTGTGAGGAAATGACGCAAACATAGGGCAGAATTGGTGCCCATACAGTTGAGATGTGAACAGGCTCCCACAACATAACGTGTCCATCTTATAATCAGTAGACTGTAGTCAACAAACTACAATTAAAAAAGTAACGCGAAACATTTTAACATGAACAAAAATGCCAGTTTGGACAATTTCACTGAATTTATTCCTGCAGAATAACTCGCATGCACTACCCCTTCCCACTGTTCTGCAGGCAGCGTTTGCTGGAGCCCAGCCACCTCTCTTTACAGGTGTCCAACTGAAAGTAAGCAATAGCACCCTGCAGGGTACGACCACCAAGATCGCTGATGCACCTTAATTAAGACACCTACATAGGTGACCTCGTCCGTCACAGAAGACTTGCATTGTAAGAGGATTGTGCCACCTCTCAGACATAAGGGAGATTTAGTATAGTGGAAAACAGCAAACGCAAGGATTTAGCGTTAGCGTTAGTGTTGCGTGCTGCAAACTGCGCATGCGCAGAACGTAAACGTAGCCAGAACTCTTACGTACGTACGCTATTTCCGGAATATAGCGTTCAACGCTAACGCACGCAAGGGATTCCGTACGTAGGGCAAGATGGCGGCGCCTGTTGAAGCGAGAGCCGTCCACTTCGGATCTATCGAGTCGTCGGCCTGCACTGTTCGGCTCATTCGTTCCCCACTAATGCTCGTGTTTGCTTTAGGTTTGTTTGATGATGCTTCGACAGCAACGTACAGGTGACAAATGGACGTTGTTTTCTATATACGTTCTCGATTAGCGGCGGAGTAGGCTTAACGAGAGGGTTTGCTCACGTTTGCTCATGTTTGCTGTATCCGCCTTGAGATGGCGCCCAAGTGTGTTAGCGTTAGCGTTTTGCTCCGTTCCGCTATTCTAAAACACTACCTTGTACCGCGCAGTGCAGCCTTTCTTTGCGCTAGCGTTGCGTCGCACGCTAACGCTAACGTAAGCATTTTCCGCTATACTAAAACTCCCTATTATTGTCTCTTTAGACACTAACTACGTGTTCTGCATCACAGATTGGTCAATTTGTGGGGTTTAATCACCCAAATCAATGTAAAGATTATGAGAGGCATCATGTTCAAGAGCTCTACATTGATTTTGCAAATGTGGATTTCTATAGTGTTCACCGAGATATCAGTAAACAAGTGTTCTTGCATTTCAGATTCCAGCCACTGCCCCAGTAGGGAATCAAACCCTCAACCTCATGCACAGCAGCAGAATGCCATGTCCACTGGCCTCTGCATCATAGCACCCCATTTGTTTGCAAGTGCCCTACTCACTTCCAGCTTACGGCACTTGCACTGGCATCCATGGTTTGAGTGGTTAGGCACAGAAAGCACAAATAAAAGTAATAACACAATCGTTTGTGTCTGCGTCTTCTATGCTTAACAATTCAAACCATGAATCTTTGACCTGCTTGCTCAGCACATTATAAGCAAGTGACACCGGCAGGTGCTTTGCATAAACTGTGCTTGTTCTCGCAGATTCTACAGCTAAAGCGACAAGAGTCTGTGCTCAAGAAATTCGTATGCTGTGAGGCTGCATGCACAGTAGCTTTACGTAGCATGCGTAAAACATTCAAATCTTTTAACGAAGCCCCATCTGACACGAAAACAGCTTCGTTATATCCTTTATATTCGTCATGAGTGTACATGGTGAAAAATAATTTCGTGAATTGGGTCTATGCAAAAAAAGAAAACAAAAAGGGAAGCATGCATGATGCCTATGACAGGTCCACAAAGGGTCTCCCGTCATTTTGAATGACCCGTCGGTGGCTTGCCATGCTGATACATGGCATGAGAACATGAAATTATAAACGTGATTCACATCATTGATCATATGCAAGCTGTGCAATAGAAGTGGTTGCGATTAGGGATCGGCACGTTGGCTTGCAGCTGTGGGCCAGTCAAGCCAAGCTGTTGGCCAAAATGCACATGCACATCCAGAATATGCCATTTGAACTTGCTTTTGCTGAGTATTGGACACTTTTACTGCCAATATGCATACTTTTAACCACAAGTAAGACAATTTGCTTCACAGTAACCTATACTGTTTTTGTTGTAAGCAGCACAACACTCACTGAAATAAAGCACGGCCAACCAAAATTCACATTTACTTCATTACATCCAATAATTTGTTATATCTCTGTTCGTTAGTTATGTCAAGATTCAACTGTGCTCAGTAAATTTAGTCAAGTAAGGTTTGCTTGAAGGAATAGTTTATTCTCACCCATTGCTATAAGAAGTGCCGATGTTACAGGGCTGTTTTCTCCCGTCGTGGTGCAAACCAGCGCATCCGTGGAGCCAGCAGGGATCACACCAATTTTTATTGTTCCCGGCTGCAGCCGTGAATATGGGTCATTCGCATCAACCCCAGCGTCACGCTGCGCCCTCAGCAGCACGCCGTTGACAATTTCATTGACCATGCCATCGCCGCCAACACATACGACGCTGCATAGACATGAGTAGACGGAACATTAAATCAATGAAAGGTGCACTATGCCCAGCGCACAATCAAAATAAAAACAAAGCTACTTGAATGTACTGCACCGACACTCAATCGATCAATCAATCGATCGATCAATGAATAATGTTTTATGTATTTATTTACGTGAACTGTGGCTTGACAGCAACACAGAGGCATGAGAAGAATATACGTACATGATTGCATCAACACACAAGCATAACACACCAACATACTAATAACAAATAACTAACATACTAACAGAATGTTGAATTTTCACGTAGTCACGTTATGGTGCCGTGTTTGAAAATTCAAGCGTAACTTGCTTGTAGCATAAATAAACCATGCGAAATAACAGATTCATATCAATTCAAAGACGTGGCAACACATCACATAGACAATGCATTTCTGAATTCAAATACGCAGTAAGGACTTCCCACGTTTCGAATTGCCTTCTCTCATATCAACACTCTATTTTATGGAGCTTAAGGTCATAAGCTAAAAAAAAAGTATGGTGCTTTACTAGAGGTGTGGATGAGCCACATTTCCGAGTGCAGGCATGGCCTGGGCCCACTTCTTGCATCAAAAACCCAGCCGAGCTTGATGGTAAAGAACGAGCTCGCCCAGCTCAGCCCGGTACAAAAACCTTGAGACCCGTGCCCAACCCGGCCTGACCAAACAATGACTTTCTTGCGGTGAAAAACTATCTTTTCAGACTAAATGAAACTTTATTTACCATGTTGAATTAAAGGCTAATTAACTGTACAAAGCCTACTGCATTCAGATATAGCACTGACAACCACAACATAATTTATTATGCAAAAACAACAAGCTGTCCAGTGACTCAGGCTTTGAACAAGTATTCCAAATTCTTCAAATTCTGCATGTCGTGATCTGAGGCCAGCCTGCCATACTGTCCATGCTCTGGGCTCGAGTTGGGCTCTGTACGTAGCCTGGCCGACAAAAAGATACAGTAGCCTGAACCAGCTTGGGCCCGAGTCAAGGTAATGTTGGGCTGCCTGAGCCAGGCCTGTGGGCCAGGTCAGGCACGAGCTTTCAGATCACACGGAGCCTGTGTGCACCTCTAAGCCTTTCCATCAGGTTCAGCTTTGATTATCAATAATGTAAAGCCGTATGCACCTTTCTGTGGACGAATAGTTTATTTACTGCAGTTAGTTTTTTTTTCTGTGAGAATACATGAAAGCCATCAAAAGGAATATATACCGAGTAATATAAAACTAAATGAACATGCATCATTAGTGAGTTCACAACAATTCTCATTAAGCAAACTGTTTCTGGATTAACATGACAGCACTCCCACTCATGAGACACTGAGTTCATTCAAGCTTGACCCAGTAGGACTCAATGAATTCAAACTCGGCGCCAATGCATGACATTTAGCTCCTAGGTGCACAGGCTAACAATCAGACAACGGTTATTCTGTCCAATTTCTTGATTTTGCAAGGAATCGGGCACACAGACTAGCCATATGCTTTCTTCTTCAACTTTGCACTTGAAAAAAGGGGATACTTGGAATGAAGATAGTATAGCCCTTTGAAACCCAGGAAATGTATATGGTACTAATGTTGGTAGACAGTTATGAAAATGCACAACTTTTTATGCGCTTTAACTTATGTACTATAAATAAAGCAATACATACCCATCAAAGAGAGAAAGGTCCATTTCGAGAAGGCATTCCTTAGCATGACCCGCATACCGTGTTGCTGGAGAAAGGTAAAACAAAGGATACAGTCCCATTAACCTCACAGAGCAAGGGAATCCGAACTGCGGATTTTTGTACGTATTAAGAGACAGTCCTAATCAATCACTTAACTATAGCAAAAAGATCTCGTTATTGCCACACATGCATTGCTTTTGCTTGTTGTAAGTGACCACTTTTGACCAAATCAGTGCTGTTATCAGATCATTGTTCAGTGCAAGATGCACATGCTGTATAAAATTTTATTAACTTTGTTGTGAACCTGATAGCGAGATAGGCATTTCTAATCAGCTTGCACATGCAAGTCGAATAGTGTTGAACAACCTCAAATCTAGGGCACCATTGATTGCTCTGGAATGTGTGGTGTCACAAGTATAACTAGCCGATGGACTCGACCGTTGTGTTTTATAGATTCCATGACTGATGACTGTGCTCCTTGCTATTGTTGTAATTCGAGCATTGCTTTCCTTTGAGCATTTATTGAGCATTGCGCCCAATAAAGAGATACTCTTTATTTGCACTCTCTGGTAGCATTTCTGCTTCTTCACCATCAATAAGTTGTGACAGTGCTTCGAGGTGCTTATCGCATAATTTATGAGCGACATGTTGACAGAAACAATGATGCAAGGGGACTGCAAGACCATGAATTTGTGAACCAGAAATCCAGGGGCCGTATTCTGAAACGTTCGCCCAAGGCGAAATTTCTTTTTTCGCTTTCAGGCGTACGTTGATTGGCTGTTTTAGCAAAATTGGATGAGCTGATTGGGTCGTTGAGCCGGACGTCATTCAATTTTGCTCAACCAGCCAATCAGCGCGCACGCCTGAAAGCGAAAAAAGAAATTTCGCCTAGGCGAACGTTTCAGAATACGGCCCCTGGACAACTGAGCTACACTTACACCTTTCAATAAGGTTACAGCTTAGTCTACAAGCTATTACCATCATGGCTTCATTTGGAAAGTCAAATAGTACCTTAATAAGGACTGTTCTCAGTCCTTATAACTAGTCTATATAAGTTTAAATGACACAGATGTTGCTTACGAGAGACATTACCATCGTGTAAAACATGATGTGATAAATAGTAAGCATCATTTGTAGCATTCAGCAAAAAATACAAGACGCTTTGCCTTTGAGAGCAAACGAGACACAATAACAATAGTTTAAGTGAACCCACATCTCTGATAAATGCATTTACACAAGTATATTTCACAGCACCTTTGTCATTTCCAATGTATTGACACTGTCTTACAATGTGTGCATCTTGCTGATTGACTGACCTTTGACCCCTACGTGACAAGTGTTTCAAGATTATTATCTGCCAGAAAAAAAGAAATCCACCTTCTCACTGTCATTCTCAGCATGCCAGTGCTTGCGTCTCAAGACTCTAGACACCCATAAAGCATGCGCAAATCATTGCATGTGTCTTTTCATCGTTGCACTTTGCATTTCAATGCTCACACTGCCAGACACTAAAAACTCAAACCTTCTGCGAAGCACTCGCAATGTGCCTCGTCTAAATGCTTCGCCACTCGTAGGTCAAGCTGTGTAATATGCTCCTGTTACTGTATTCCGTCACCTCAACAAAAGTGCAGTGTTGTAATGTTTAGAACACTTGGCTAGCAACTGGAAGTCATGAGTTTGAACCCCGCATGGAGACAAGAAAATTTCTTTTTTTCTGCTTCGTGGCATTTTGTGATGACTAACCAGCCAAATGATCTATCGAATGACCAAAGTATGTGAAGGCCTGCTCGTGATAGGTAGAATGGCTATTGCCATGTTTTAAATCCAGTTGCTGTGTATTTCTATACACCATCTGTTTATACATATTTGGAAATTGATACCCACTGATTAATTCCACAGAGATGCCAGCCATTTGGAATATGGGCGCCACCTTGCGCTGGTAGATGATGGGCGCTCGTTTCCGACCACCGAAAGGATTGACAAACACAAGCAGCTTTCGTGGCCTGTCTGATCCTGCAGAAATAAAAACAGAAGTTTACTAAGCACGGTGTTTAGACCAGCAGATACAAATGTAGCATGTACATCGCTGTGTTCATTTACAGGCTAACTTGCTAAGCCGAGTCTTTTGTTCCTTTAGAATGTGATGTAGAGCTTCTTTAATGATAAACAAGTTACTAGACCCGAGAAGATGCTGTTGTTGTGTCTTTTCTTGATTACTCAACCTGCCGCGGCAGCTTAGTAGCTGTGGTGCTTCGCTGCTGAGATCGAGGTCATGCATTTAATCCTCGTTGCCATGGCCGCTTTTTGATGGAAGCGAAATGCAAAAAACGCTCATGTACCATGCATTGGGCTCACGTTACAAACCCCAGCTGGTCAAAATAAATCTGAAGTCCCTCACTATGGTGTTCCCCATAATCAGACTGTGGTTTTGCCATGTGAAACGTTAGAATTTAATTAACTTAATTTGATTGCACAGCCTCCTCTCAGGAAATAAGCAGCCATCTTGCTAATGCAGAAGCTTTGTTTACTGATAGCCTTCACATTCCTTTTTAGTGTCCTTTTAAAAGAGTGCTGACACATATTTTCAGTAATGTAGAAACTGTACCACATCCTTCTCACGCACAAAAGGAAGACATTTAGCAAGTACAAAAGTTGGGAACGCTTATAAGATGTTGGATTGATACTGATGATGTTGGATATAAGAACTTGGTCTCGACACAAGATCAGGCATCGTCGACATCACTGCTATGTCATGACACAGAGCAAAATGTGCTGATGCTTTGTAGCAATAGGACCACGTAGTATGACATTGCTCATAAAAGAAAGTTATGCGGATGCACATGTTGGCATCTATGTGAAGTGAAGCTTTCGTTAATTAAATGCTATGTTAATAGTTAATTAAATGCTATGTTAACTGTTCATCTTCTGCCAAGCATTTTGCAGCATAATGATTACGTGTCTGCCCGAAAAGACAGCAAGATAGCAAGACGTGAAAAACCCCGCCACACGACCTTTGCAACCGCAGAATAATCTCTGGGATCAGCCGACTCTGCTGCGGCGCTGTCTCCAGGGTCAGTTCACTGTACTATAGCATTGCACTGTCTCCAGCATTGGACCATTTTACTCGGCGAGAAACCGACAGAGCAGACGCGCCATACCTCGAGAAAGAAGGCATAGACATCTTCGCTTTAACAAAGAAATTATGTGCATGAAGGCATATATTTGTTGCAGTAAAGATAATTAAGTATTGTTTGTCGTTTCATTGCATGATTTGGCAGAGAACAGAGTCAGCCGCTGCCACATTATAGGGATAGTACAGATTAGGCAACATTATTTTTTTTTCTATCTATTCTGCTATTGTGCTAGTTAATATTAGCAATCCTTTGTGCACATTCTTCTATGTAATTTACAGAATCATGGCAGTTACTTGCTGTGTGCCTTGATTTTTTGGAGGGCAAGTCAATTGCTGTTCCCAGGCATTTATCTCTGCCTCTTTCATATGTTTATGAGGAAACTCAATAAATAAATAAAGTAAAGACAGATAAGGCAACTCATTATATGAGTGCTATTCGGTGTGCAAGCTATTCCGAAAGACAGCAACAGCAGCACCAAGCAACAACAGTCATGGTCAGCAAGGTCCAGGAGGGTCTGCTGAAAACGATACACGCTTTAAAAATAATAACCAAAAGTAGCGTGCGCATTTCTTCTGGCAGCGCTTACATGTGGCAGCCGCAGCGATCAATGTACCATGACGTCGCGACTCAATTACCGCCCTCCAAAAACTGAAACTGGTTCACAGCAACACGTGTTATATAGTGTTTTAGTAAATCATGTCTGGTACACTGACTTTTATACAAAGGTTGAACGATCATTTAATTCACCCTGCCCCCTCAAAACAGAAGACAAGTCGAAAATATCGCGTTTTCACTCCTCAAAGACTGAATAACTCCCACAGTATATTTGTGACTACGTACTATGTTCGAAAGGGACACTAAAAAAGCTAATTTCGAGCAGTATATTTGTAAATTACGCACTTCGAAAATGCCATGACATCCACTCTTACCATGAGGATAGACACTTTAAGTCAGAAAAGATGCAACAACAAAAGACTATTTTTGATAACTTGCACTGAACCACAACAATCTAAATACGAAAGAAATACTATGAAATCTATGACATATACACTGGCGTACCAGCGCTGGCACCTTGACGCGAAATTCAACAAAACAAAACTTTCACCTTCCTTTACCCCCTAATAATCGAACTATTAGCTCTAAAGTACTGAAAATGGAGGTTTGAAATACTTATTCAGTCTGAACTATCAGCAGCGTAGCCAGACTTTTTTTTTTTTTTTTTTGGTGGGGGGCTCATAGCTTGGTGTGCCCTTCCCCCCGGCAACACCACTAGAACTGATTCAGGGTTTCTCTTGAGTGTCCCTCGCCACTGCCTCGTTAAGTGTTTACAGTAATGGTAGCAGCCAGTCGCAAGACGCGGTGCAGAGGTGTCCGTCATGCCTGCGGTACATGGTAGCTCAGGAGCTAGGTCCAGTGGTTACGGCGTTGCGTTGCTGAACACGCTCGAGGTCGTGGGTCCGATCCAGGCCCGCATTCCGATGGAAGCGGAATGCAAAAAAACATGTGGTTGATCCCTCTTATATAGGAATCGGTATAGAACACGAAAGTGAAACGTGTCTTCACAGAAGTAGTGTAATGTTTATTGCACATTGATATATAATGTCTATTGGTGTTTTGTGGCTAAAGCGCCCTTAGGCGTTGATGCACCCACGCTGACGCCTGGTGGCACGTCTCCTCCATCACGACTACCAACGTCGATGACCATGAGCAACTGTCGTGCATTTGGAAGCTGCACTACGCTGCACACGCTAGCACAATGCGAAAGACGAAGCACGTAACTGACACACTAATACAACGCGCAAGACAAAGCACGTAACTGAATCGTCACCGAGTCAAATCAGCGCGTACAGCGCGTCGTAATTGCAGCCTCCGCGATCAACTTCAGAAACATTTTCAGAGCTAATTGCGGAGGCCACGCTCCGCTGTGCTGAGTACGGTGAACGCCACCTAGTGAACGCCACGTAGGTGGCGTTGGTAGTGCTTCTTGATGCTAGCGTCCCTTCGAAAGCTGGCATCGAGTCGTCGTAGTGCTGAGACCACCGAAGCGTTCACTGTCGGTGCGCGTTAGTGTCATAATGCAGTACTTCTCTTTTCTGCTCGTAGGCGGCGGCACCGCCCCGAGCAAGAGCGCGGGTACACGGAGGAGTGTTAGATATATAAGGCGCGTCTGTGTAGCTCTCTGCAAATGCGTTTGTGGCGCAATGGGTTAAACGCTCGGCGATCTATCGTCGCGGACCGAGAGGTCGTGGGTTCGATTTCCAAATTTTGCATGTTTGTGGAACTTTTTCTTCTGGTTTCTTTCTTTGTATTATGTTCTATGACGTATTTCCGTGACGGAAATACGTCAGTGAAGTCTTGGTGGACCCCGGCATAAAACACTTTCGTGTTAAAAACGCTTAACCCGGAGTCCCACACTGTACGTACGGCGTGCCTCATTATCAAATTGCGATTTTGTCGCTCTCAAGAAACACCAAAGCTAAATTTAATTAAGACGCTGTTTCGTGTACGTGTTCATATACCGCTCTTGCGCTGTGTTGTCTTTTTATTTGTGCCTTCTCGTGTCGGTGTTACGTTCCTCGTTGCATCAAAAGTGTTCCTGACGATTCACCAACAAGCCCCCCATCGATACCCTTGCCGTACCCCTGAGCCTGTCCTGGACCGCGTCAGCCCACTGGTGCACCAGCGCGTGGTCGCTGCTCCTGCCCGAGACGCCCCGCAGCACGAGGGTCTGCAGGCACCACGAGTGCCGGTGCACGGGCTTGGCCACATGGAGCCGCAGCATGGCGTCGCCCAGGGACACGCGGCCGCCGCCGTCGTAGCCGGTCGTCGTCGTCGTCGCCACCACTGCCGAGCCCCCGCCGTCGGCCGCCGACGTCACGAGGCAGGCCGCGCTGGCGCTCACGCTGACCGGAAGTCGCCCGCCGCCGCTGGCGCGCGTCTGGCCGCAGCCCCCGCTACAGCAGGGCCAGGCCTCGGCGGTCACGACCCTCGAGAGGGGAATGAACTCGTCGTACTCGGACTCTGCGGCACGTGGGGAAAAAAAAAAAAAAAAAAAGCGACAGACGGTTATAGTTATTATTGTCTGCTTTCGACAGACAGGGCGAGGTGAAATTACAGTCGACTCTGAATTATACATCGAATCTGAAGGGGATCTCAGAAAGTTCGATATATAGGTTTTGCAATATGTAAAATAAAAATTTTATACAGAAATTTTCAAGGGGATTTTACTGGTGTTCGTTATACACAATAATTCGTTATATATGTGGGTCCGATATATCCGGTTTCGACAATATAAAACGCATATATATATTTAAGCAATGAATAAGATGCATTCACGACTCGGTAACTGCACTGACAGTTGAATAGTGCGCTAGCTTTCACTACGACTTCCGTTATTTCCGGTAGCATATGCATATATTAACGGTCGTGGAAAAGAAATGCACGCTTTTGGTCATGAATATTACCAACATGAAAAGCGGCCGGCATGCGTAAACAAGTACGTCGATTTCCTAAATCTTCTATCAGTAGCAGCCTATTTCATCCACCAACATTTCATGTGAATTAATGTGCTTCATATGTAAGATGTAGTACTGCGGTGGCAGCCGGAAGACAAGTCGGATTCACACGACACGGACTGCATGGATCGCTGATTGTGTCCACGAAAAAAAAAAAAAAAAAACGTGACGTGTCTCACCACGATGGTGTTTTATGGCGCAACGGCCAATGATGGCCAAAGAGCGTCAAGAAATCGTATGGTGTTGTCGATGGTGCAATCAATGACAAATGGTAGATGTACCATATGACTGTATAATGGACTAAAACTATTCGCAGTAAAGTGCGTAAAATATACTGTATATGTATTAAAACTCTGATGATAACATGTGAGGTGTGTGTGAATTAACATAAATGATAGGTTACGAAGTGATTGATAAAAACGTAAAAATATTCAAGCAGCACTATAAAGCCTCACCCGATCTGGCCCTAATTATATTGTACGCAGGGCAAGGAACCACGTCTACACTCGCAGCAGCAGCCTCCGATGAGAGGTTGAGAGTTGAGATGCGGATCGCTTGGATGTATAACATGTAGTAAACGAAGATCATTTTTAAAAAAAGCTAAAAGTGACTTGCTGGCAAAAAGTGGGTCATTGCCAAGGAACATCGCAGGTTGGAGTGGAATTTGCTGAAGGTGTGGCAAAGGAAAGTGTTCTTTTTTTTTTTTTTTTTTTTTTCCTGTGAGCTTCTACTTTAGGACATTCCAGCAATTGCGTGGAGGACAGTCGACATCTTGCCACATTTGTCACAGCTATAAGCGGTTCATCCCGAGTCAACAGTGAAGAGTGTGTGCCATACGTGTGGCCGATTTAAAGTCGACTGATGAACACCTCAGTTCTCTCGTATCTTTTGTTATGGGTGGACAATTTCGCAACTGTGGCTTCGTGCCGTGCAGCCTATCAGGTGTCTCCGTACGTGCCTCATCGGTGACAGCGAATCACGCCGCGCAAAACAGTGACATATATATCTGCTTGCGGGGCGAATGTGCAGCAGCTAGGACGGCGTGACGCGCTCTTCCGCGCGGACTCGTATTATACA
This sequence comes from Dermacentor silvarum, assembly GCF_013339745.2. Lineage (NCBI taxonomy): Eukaryota > Metazoa > Arthropoda > Arachnida > Ixodida > Ixodidae > Dermacentor > Dermacentor silvarum. The sequence continues at coordinate 54,568,589 of NC_051161.1, read as the reverse complement.
GCCTCATCTGCATGACTCGGCGAAATTTATTTTGAAATTTATTTTCCGCTGTCGTTTTGGGGGACGGAACCGGCACGGATGACAGGCCTGGTGGGGAAACTTGCATGGGTACGGGATGTCGAAGCTGGGGTGCGTAGGAGGGGCCCGAGTCATTGGCCCGTCATTGGCCCGAGTCTGTCATTGGCCCGAGTAAATATAAATCACAGCCATGAGCCAGCATTTGTCCATGGAGCGAAAGGTGGAAAAGAGCGATCTAAAAGCTTCTAAGCGTTGCGCTTCGGCAACGCAGAAGCAAAAAGGAACGCTACGCAAACGTCTTTCGCTGGGTATAAAGCTAGCCGGCACAAAAGTCGAACTGCACCGGCGGAAAAACACGTTTCAAGGTCCCGCTCGCCCATCGAAGTGGGACCTCCCTCCCCCCCTCCCACTCCTCTTCGTCTCAATCTTGCGTAGGACAGGGCGCGCCCGCTAAAGCACTGCAAGCACGCGCGGTCCCGCATGACAGCACATCGGAACCCGGCGGCCGAGAAAGCAAACACCACACTTGGCCCCGACTTCACCGAGCTGCAGGCGCCACGAAAGAGCGGAGGCTGCACCGCGAGGCAAGGCGATGCAGGGACCCCCGCGTAGCTTGCGTTACAAGGACAGGATTCGTTCGCAGAGAGCATATACGCACTCGCACGTTAGGCATGCGAAAGGCGCTGCCCTTCGATCGATGAAGAACCGTGAAACCGCATTCACTCGCGCAATGCCCGCACCTTCCACACAAAGTGCCAAGTTTCTCAGGAGGGACGGCATATATAGTGGTGGGCTCCGAAATAACTTTCACCACCTGGGTGGTGAAAAGTTTGTACAAAAAAATTTTCAAGGGGCTTTTAACGCTGCTCAGTATGCGCAATAATACGTTATATGTGCGTTCGATATATCCGGATTCGACTGTACATAGAATAGAAGTGTCCCAGGTGTATCAGTACACAACAGCTGCACGTTCTGTGAACTCGTCGCCGCGCATTATGCGCGGTGTCAGCAGGTACGTATTGTCATTAAATCTTGTTAAGCAGCGCGAAACGACAACAATTAATGGATGCCAAAGCGGGATGCGACGAAGACAAGCGCCTATTGTCATTAAAGCCTGATTCGTACAAGACCCGCGTCCTCACTCCTCACTGAGGAGTTAAAAATACTTTACGAGGTTTCGCCGCGGAGAGTGTTCACATCAACGCTTGTAGCTGAGCAGGATAAGTTCGGCAACGAAGGCTGGGAAAGTGACAACCGATGACGAACAAAAGCGTCCTAAGTGACTGCGACTGCATATTCTGCGACTGCATATTCTGTGTAGCGACTGCATATTCTGTGTAGCAGTGGCGGTGTCTGCAGCCAGTCATTAAGCCCGATTCGTATAGGACTCACGCAGCCTGCTAAGATCTCGGCGAATAAAAAATAAACGGGGCGGTCTTATACACGAATAAATACGGTACACGGTGTGTTGCAATCAAGTACAGTCCCCTGCATGCCTTTACACGGGGAAGCGAGCACGCGGCCGTGTGTTCAGTTAAGCCATGGAGCACGCTATCTGTTCTTCAACAGACGAGGTACGGAGGTATCGAGAAGTCACACATGCGCTCGGAAAATAACCCCGAGAGACAGTAGCGCACCCAGGATTTGTGCCAAGGGGGGAAGGGGGGGGGGGGGGGTCAATTTTTTTTGTAGGGAGGGGGGGGGGGGAGCAAGCACTTTGCATAACATGCAATTTCTTTGCTTTAGCCAGACGAATGCAACAGCAAATAAAATGCCTACTGATTAATAATAATAATGACACCAAGGATGATGACAATGTTTATTTCTTCAGCGTTTTACTCAAAGTAATTTAAAAGTGAATGAATAAATACAAGACAATGATCGAGTTTTTGTTAATCAGGAAAATTGGACCTCAAGCCACCTCCTAAATTGTATATAATGACAATGTGAACAGAGCACCTTCTGAAGGTACATGTTGGACTGGTGGGGCTGGACGCGTGGTGTGTGTGTGTGTGTGTGTGGGGGGGGGGGGGGGGGGGGGGTTACAACCCCCGAACCCCCCTCCCCGTCGGTGCGCCATTGCCGAGAGAGTACGCCGTTGTCCGATAATCCTTCCAACCGACCTCGATGCCACCATGCTGCGCACAACTTTGATGGAATTCCTAAACGGTGAGCCTCGCCCAGCATGTCGAGGCCTGTTTTTCGTTTATTACACCACATATATACACAGAAGCGCGCCGCAATGCACACGTCAAACCCGACGTCCCGTATTTCACCAGTCGAGCATGTGAAGCGGAAAGCCTCCGCTTTTTTTTTTTTTTTTTCTCTCTCTTTCTCTCTCTTCTTTTTTTCTTTCGGCATTGACAAAGTGGTATAAAAAACGAAGATGACGAGGAAATTAACTCTCTCTGTGACACGATAAAGGAAGCGTCTGTTCACGTTTATCGCATTCTGCGAGAAACGCCCCTGTTTATGTGTATGCGTACGCGTGTTCGAGAGAGACAGGCTGAGAATGTGCGTGTGTTTGCGAAACTAACGTCCCACTCAAACAGTGTATAGAAAGCACTCACATATATCGATGTGACATCTGTGACACTGTCTATACGGTCCTAAACCACCAACAACTGTCTATAGAATTTCTACAAGCAGCTGACCCCTGCTTACGCTTCGCCGCGTAGAAAAGAAAGTAATGCAGGGCAGTTGCCAAGAGACGCGCTCTTGGCTTTCGAAGCGCGCTTCGCGCTCGCTGAGAAAAAAGAATGTATATATATATATATAAACGCGCGGCCGCCGGGTCAAGGCGTGGGATAAACAACGGTGCATTGGCAAGAGACCTCTGAATAAACGTTTGAAACAACAACAACAACGGTATACAGCACCGGGTACCCTTGCCTCCGACAGCACAGTGCTGTATATATACGCGAAAGGGACGAGCTTATATAGTTTAGTCACGGTCAGGCACATTCAGTGTGCTGGCAGCCCCTCTAAGGAAAGGAAGCGGCTACCAAAACAAGCGCAAACAAACAAACAACAAACAAACAAACAAACAAACAAACAAACAAACAAACAAACAAACAAATAAGGACGAGACAATGAACTATGTAAGACTGCGCACGACGATTCAACTACAAAGGCAAGTCTATTCTGGGTTAAGGACAACACTCTGAGGATATGACGTTCCAACTCCGAGCGAACAATCGTCCACAAGTGAAAGGCGCTGACCATGCAGTTGGAACGATTCCGCATCCCATATGGACTATGCGCTATAAGTTATAAGCGAAGGGAATTCCGACCGGATGTGAGGCGCATTACGGATCGCGATCACTTCCGTGGATATATACGTTTTCACGCGTGACGGCCGTGAGGTCTGGAGTGAGGCTTCACAGGGGCGACGTTTGTTCTGCCGGCGGGCTTAGCTAGCCAATCACCGTCGGCAGAAAGTGATATCCCCCGAAAGAGTGTCCGACCGAGAATATACCACTCCAGAGTGCGTCCCTGTCAGTGTCCACATCTCTCCCATCAGAAATCCGCCCACCTTCTTTTGGCTTTCTGATCGGTCATGGAACCAGATATAGAAGCCACAGAAGAGAGAGACCACCAAGGAAGTCCTTGAATTACCACGTAAAAGGAAAGAAAGAAAGAAAGAAAGAAAGAAAGAAAGAAAGAAAGAAAGAAAGAAAGAAAGAAAGAAAGAAAGAAAGAAAGAAAGAAAGAAGAAAGAAAGAAAGGAAAACGTATTCCTGTCTAAACCGAGAACCACAGCACCAAAACTGCGCACCACGGACTGCGTGGCAGGGCTCCGCGCGTTATACCTGTCTTTAAGCAACGCCGAACAAAGCACTGTCAACACACATGCCATTCTGGCTAATTTAGCAAAAATCAGCGATGCTGTATACCGTTCACGGGGAACTAAACGCAGACATCGCTTGCGCCGTAGTGAAAACGCAGAAATGATAAGGGTGCAATAATCTTGCACACAGCAGTTATCTAGGGAGTTATTCCGGAAAGCTCCTACCTTCTTGCATTTATCTATATATCTATCTAACTCTATAGTTCCATGTTTATTATTATTATTATTATTATTATTATTATTATTATTATTATTATTATATTATTATATTATTATTATTTATTATT
>NC_051161.1:54523155-54564334 GCF_013339745.2 Dermacentor silvarum | reverse complement strand
TTCAGTTATGCACAGATTTGAGGTCTAGTGCCTTACTTTTATTAAGATGCTTATATTGCTTGAGCGGTCCGTGTATGCAAATGAGATATGTTAAACTCTCATTGATTGGTGCCTCTTCACCGGCCTCCTATCGAGACGATTGGTTTCTGTAGTTCCCTTGTCTATATATAAACGTATCCGAAAGGCCGTGTACGTCCTTTCGTCTTCGAATGAGAAAACCCGTGACACTTGGAAAGATAAAGCGCCACGCATGAAACATTTATTCGCTTTTAGCGCTGGCATGCACTAATAGTTTTTTTTTTTCACAAAGCAGCGCTCTTTCCCTTCATTTTCGCAGGTTCTGTTGCTTTCCTTACGCGTCTCATGATTTTGTCTTGCAGTTTCTGGACGTCAATGTTTTAAACTATCAAGATCAGTTTTGAACTACAGTTGAGTCATACTACACCATACACATACTACACCTTTGGTGCAATCGGTAAGATGACAGGTTGAGGTTTGCGGATAGTTCTTTCTGACGTTAAAGAGAACACTAAAGTAATAGTGCCAGCAGCGAATTGAAATGAGTATATGGAATAGCTCTCCAATAATTATCACGCGTTTTCACCATTGACATAAAACAATTTTCGCATCCGAACATATTCGTATTGCTGGTGAGTTTCTGTCATGACATTGTGAATAACGAAGCCTCGTTTAACAAAAGCTTAAATTATACATATTGAACAAATGAACAGTTTCCTTGCATACTCACACATTTTTTTCCGAGTGCGGAAATTTTTCCTTGAATCCTTGAGCGACCTACAGCAGTATCCAATCTACATATAAGTCTCAAATTTTGTGTATAAGTCTGAATAAGTCTGAAAGTTTGTATAAGTCTGAAAGCTGTATAAGTCTAAAAACACAACCACAGAGAGGTGAAAACAAAGTCCGCACGAGCAACGAGTGTTCTGGGAACCCCAGAACACTCGTCCTGTCTTAATGGCCTCCCTTGTCTGTGATCGCGTTTATGACGCTAAATTCGTTGTTGTTCTAGCAGAAGAAACGCCATTCCGACGCGCAGAACTTTCTATGGGACGCCGTGTAGCACGCAGTGCCTCCGCCTTAATGAAGAAGACATGCCGTATAATGGAGCTTTTTCGGAACGGGTGCTGAACTATCGTACACGTCTGTCCTGAACAGTGAAACGCCGGCGCGGCGCTGTGATGCCCAGAAATTTATGAGTGCGTTGTTCCCAGGATTGAAAGATAAATCTTGTGTAGAGCGGAGACGTGTGCCACCGAGCATTGAGCTCGAGTAACTTGAACATTACAGCTGATAGGCTATTACTCTTCCGCTGCTATGTAGTGGATACATACCTTTACCAACAACCACAATAGCACATCATTCACCAATAAGATCGGTTTGTTTCTAAGCTTACTTTAGACATTTTGTGCAGACGAAACCACACCAATAATAACAACAACGTCCAGCATGTTGTCATTGCCTCCCATTTCATTCCAGCAGTGGGACCTGGTAGCATTCAAATCAGCCGCAAATCTAGCTTACTGCCCAAACAACGCAGTGCCTATCTGTGACGCGAACATTTTCCTGTGCAGGAAGACACTGATTCATAGTTCAAAAGTCTCTCGACCTGCGGGTCATGACCCCCAAATGGGTCATCAGCCTTTTTCTGGAGGTCATAGATGATCCCACTATCAATATCATCATTGACGTCAATGCCTGTTTCTAACATTTAACGTGAACCTTGAATCTATACGAGGTCTGTTAGAAAAGTATCCGACCTTTGGCCGAAGAAAAAAAACTGCCATAACTGGAGCGTTAGAAACCTAATCATCCTCAAAGTAGTCGCCTTGGGACTCAACACACATCTCCCAGCGGTGCTGCCATTGTCGGAAGCATTCCGAGAAGGCCTCTTTCGGAATGGAGTTTAGCTCAGCTGTCGTTGCAGCCATAATGTCCTCTCTTGTCTGAAATCGCGCTCCTTTCAATGGCCTCTTGATTTTGGGAAACAGCCAGAAGTCGCAGGGGGTCATATCAGGAGAGTAAGGAGCCTGTTGAACTACAGGAGTATGGTTTTTCGCCACAAAAGTCTTAATCAAGTACGAGGAATCTGCAGGAGCATTGTCGTGATGAATGCGGCAGTTTCCTGTTGACCACAACTCCGGTCTCTTGCGCCGCACAGCATCACGTATAGGCGACGGAGGACATCTCTGTAGTATTGTGGTGATTGTTTGACCCTGTGGTGCGTACTCGTGGTTGTCCACACCGCGGGAGTAAAAAAAAAAGCGACCAGCGTCACTTTGACGTTGCTGCGCACTTGGCGGGTCTTCTTTCGTCTTGGTGACATAGAATGCTTCCACTGTGACGACTGGGATTTGGTTTCCGGGTCGTACCCTTACACCGAAGACTTGTCACCAGTGATTATTGTGTTCATGATGTCGGGGTCACTGTGTGTGGAATCCAGCATGTCCTGTGAGACTTAACACGAAGTTGCTTTTGCTCCACCGTGAGCAGCTTTGGCACGAATTTCGCCGCAACTCTCTTCATGGCCAAATCTTCGGTCTTAGTGGAATGCGGAGAAAGAGTGGTGATGCCCACCTCTTCCGCAATTTGTCGGATAGTCACACGATGGTCCCACATCACCACAGCGTTCACTTCGGCGATGACCTGGTCATTTCGGCATGTTGATGGCCGACCGGAGCGTGGCTCGCTCTCCACCGGTGTACGGCCGTCATTAAACCGGTTGTATCACTCCTTAACCTGTGTGCTGCTGATAGCATCGTCACCGAAAACCGTCTGAATCGTCCGAATGGTTTCCACTTGGCTGTCGCCCAGTTTCTGGCAAAATTTGATGCAGCAGCGCTACTCCGGTCGCTCCGTTATTTTCCTTGCAATAAAAAAACCGACGAGAGCACTGCGCACTACCTCACTCAAGCGCTGCGTCCCAGCGACTGACGCTATCGGCAGGCGGGAAAAAATTCGGGCATGCGGAAGAAGGTTCAAGGTTGGCTGATGCAAGCGCGCTTGTTTCATATCCACCAGGTGTTCGCAAAAAAAAAAAGGTCGGATACCTTTCTAACATATCTCGTAGTAGGCGCAAGGGTAGGGGTGGCAAGCACGCGCCGAGGTTAGTGAAGTAATTGAAGTGTGTGAAGCAGTTGAGTCTCGCCGCTTAAGCAGCAGACAGACACCAAGGCTGTTGCGAACGAAGGCGTCGGTTAACCGGCATTTCACCCAACAACCCGGGAGAAATACCTCAAGTACAACTGGTTGCGTTTCGGGGCGGTTTCAGGGAATCAAGGAAGCCTTTCACCCTGCAAACATGTGAAGGCAACCAAGCCACCCTTCTGACGGCGATTTGTTGCGTTTGGGGACGTCTTCTGGGAAACACTGATGCCTTTCGCCCCTGCTTCTGGTGTCAAGTTTCTGTCTTCACAAGTCAGGCACCCCAGCCTTGCTCCTTTAGCCGCCGCGGTGGCTCAGTCAGCTAAGGCGTTGCGCTGCTGAGCACGAGGTCGCGGGATCGAATCCCGGCCCCAGCGGCCGCATTTCGATGGAGGCGAAATGCAAAAACGCCCGTGTGCTTGCGTTGTAGTGCACGGTAAAGAACCCCAGGAGGTCAAAATTAATCCGGAGCGCTCCACTACGGCGTGCCTCATAGTCAGAACTGGTTTTGGCACGTAAAACCCCAGAAAGAAGCAGCCTTGCTCCACTTTTCAAGGTATCGCATTTGCAGCCAAGAACGACGCGCTCAGTAGTAGAAAACCACCACCCGCATACGGGCCTCCAAGCCTGTGACGGCAGGCACCACTAAAAGTTACCACGTACCAGACAATCATGAATACTCCGGTAACCTTGTGGGCCCATTCCTACCCAAAAGGCACTACGCACAAGGACCTCGAGAGTGGGAGGGGCGGCTTCAGAGGAGGTTGGCTGCCGAGGCAAGCGGAATCACGTGACGCTCCCTCCTAGTTTTTTCCTTCCTCCATGATACGCAGGTATCAGCACTCAGTGTACTCTGTTCCCATCGCAGATTGCTTTCAAAATAGGGCCCGCGCGGCCGCGCTCAGTCGCGTTATACGCAGCACCAGCAGGAAGGCACGCAAAATGCCTCGCGCGGCAATTTCGCGTGTATTCGTGGGCTTCTTTCATGCTTCAAAAATCATGGATACGGGACTTCAAAGAGATGTGGCGTAATGCTCACATTTCTGTTGCATTTACCGCTATGTTGGCACCTAATGTTTTTATTACAGCGAAGCTGTTAAGGGGTTAAGGCCCGTTTATAGTCCGACGTTATCGGCGCGTGGGCCAGCGTAGTTCGCGGCCAGCCACGCTACGCCGGTTGCGCTGCGCCAGCCGAAACGCCATCTCCTCTATTGACCCTTTTCACGGCGATCCCGTGGGCGCTGCCATGTTTGATCACGTGGTGACCCGTCCATTGATTGCCTCAGCCGCCTCCGTTGCCTCCTTGTTTACAATGGAAGTGTATGACGCCGACGCGGCTTAGAAAACCTCTGTTTTCGGAGATATCGTAGACGGTGACTAGGTGGACGACACGAAGCTTTGATCACGGCTTCGGAGAACATGCAAAAGCGCTTTCGGAGCTTATTAAGCTATGTGCAAACGGCGCGAGCAGCGTATACGGTGTTTGCTCTAAACGCGGGGCTAAATATGTATTCCAAGCTATCCAAGCTTTCCGATTATGAATTCAGTCAGGATTAGTGTGTTTTGTTCATTATTCGGCAAATATTTTGAAGCAGTGGCTTGTCAGTTTCTGACTCAGTGAAATTATCGGCCACTATCTTATTATTTTCTGCCTAATCGCTCGCGGGTGCATGTGCTCAGTTCCGATATATTTGTTCGTGCTGCGCACAAGGCTTGAAACGTAGCTGTTTTGTACATTGGGTACCTTGTAGGAATATATATTACAGCTAGTAACTCGCTTACTCTTGTGGACCGCCAAGAAACATTAATCAGCTTCGACCATTCGTGCGCCATAGGTGTAGTCCGCAATTATTGTGCGTATACAGTGCCCATATATTCAAGTGTGCGCCCATTCAATTATTCTTGAACCACGTACCCGAGCACATGGGGGTTGGACCCTCCCGCGTGTAGCCGTGCGCGGCTTAGCCGTGTCTGGGGAAAAGGGGATCCTGGGGGTTGAGCCGATGCCGGGTGTTCGGACCTTTAAGGCCCCCCGGCTGAGGCAACACACCTCTTTGGCCTCTGCTTCACATAGACGGCACCCCCGGACTGACCCACCCGGGGGAAATCGGTGGTCGCCTTTTCCTGTCCCCCTCTCCGATCTTTTTCTTCTCTATTTTTCTGTCCTCACTGTCCTGTCACCTCTTCTCTTCAGTTACTTCCTCAATTTTCATAGGCGGCTTGGGTTAACCTTGTGTAGGTGCCCTCTCTTGGGTTTGTATATAAGGTTATAGCGGCAATGTACGGCTGGCGCCTGCAGCCTTACACGTTAAGTGCTGCAGCGTCCCCTTGTTGGACTCCGAGGTGGGTGGCTGCCATTGCTGCCGAACTACACCAAATTGCTATGGGAACACCCGCTTTTCCTAGGCTTCTTGATCGTCTCCCTCAGAAGAGGGGACGCACCGATGAGATTATAAACTTGTTCACCCGACCTAAAGACATTTTCCCACGATTTCAAGTAGTCCACAGTGAAAGAACCGAAAAACTAGCAAGAACCATATCCCCATTTGTAGTTGCAAAAAGCTTGACCAACACGCTAGGCCCTGGCTACAAGGTCACCAAAATGCCAAGTGGGGACCTTCTCCTTGAACTACGTGATAGAGAACAATACAATAGACTCGGCAAACTTGTTACCTTTGGTGATGTCCCAGTTACTGTTTCACCGCATCGGTCCATGAACACAGTACGGGGGGTAGTGTCAGAAGCAGACCTCATCGACTTATCTGAAACCGAATTGTTGGAAGGATGGAAGGAGCAGAATGTCACGAATGTGCAGCGCATTGTTATGAGACGGGACAACAAAGAAATTCCCACCAAACACCTCATACTTACCTTTGAATTAAGCGTCTTGCCACAAAGCATCGAAACCGGCTACACAAAAATAGCAGTAAGACCATATATCCCAAATCCTAGGCGATGCTACCAATGCCAAAGATTCGGCCACGGCTCACAGAGCTGCCGTGGTCGACTCACCTGTGCCAAGTGTGGAGCACAAGGCCATGCCTCAGACAATTGCGAGGCTACACCTCACTGCATAAATTGCGATGGTGATCATCCAGCCTACTCCCGGTCTTGTCCAAGCTGGAAAAAAGAGAAAGAAATTCTAACACTGAAAGTCCGTGAAAACATATCGTTCAGGGAAGCACGCAAAAGGTGCTCACCATTCCACACTACCACTTATGCTGATGCGGCGCGTCAAGGGGCAGCGTCGCAGCGGCTACTGCCACCTGCCCAGCCCGCGCGCAGCGAGCTGTCGCTTGTGGCTCCTGCCCCCAGGGTGGAAGGAGCTAAGTCCACTCCACCCAACCAGCAAACAAGTCCGGTTACCTCAGGGTTGCCGGCACCGTCACAGTCCTCGGTGGCAGCCTGCGCTACGCGTAGTAAACCCGCAGGCCCGCCAGCAGCTCCCACGGTGGGTGCAGTCAAGGCTGCCTCACCCTCACCGGCCACAGCTAGCGCTGGCAACAGCCGGCACAGCTCAGGCCCAAAGGCAGCCCCATCGACCTCCGGGCTGGTGGGCGCAAATGTCTCCTCCTTCGCGGCGAGACTTTCTCGCGAAACATCTCGCTCGCAAGAGCGCGTGTCCGGCGCCTCACAAGAGGCAATGGACACTACACCCAGCCCGACGGCGCACCAAGCGCCTAAGGAGCGGCGAGGCTCCCTCGACCGCTTCAGAAAGGACAAATCTCGAGTTACGGGGCCTGGAAAGGGCTCTGTAATCTAAAGCAACATTTCCTTGTTTAGTACACACAGCACCAATTTACTTTCATTATGGATACACAAATCATTCAATGGAACGTCAGAGGCCTTCTTAGGAACCTCGACGATGTCCAAGAACTTATTTACCAACACAATCCAAAAGTGCTGTGTGTACAGGAAACTCATTTAAAATCGACACATACAAACTTTCTCCGACAGTATGTTACGTTTCGTAAAGATCGCGATGATGCCATCGCATCATCAGGCGGTGTTGCCATTGTAATTCACAAAAGCATAGCATGTCAACGTTGCAGCTCAAACGCCCCTTGAAGCAGTGGCAGTTCGACTGGTTCTTCTAACAAGCTCATCACCATCTGCTCACTATTACATACCCCACATTACCACTTACATAAACACGAATTTCAGTCCTTATAGATGAATTGCCAGAGACCCTATCTTGTTCTTGGCGATTCAATGCACACAGTAGTCTGCTGGGGCGACGCTCGTATCGATGCGCGAGGCCGTCTTGTTGACAGATTTCTTTTCTCCTCTGGTGCGTGTCTCCTGAACAAGAAGGAACCTACATTTTACTGTGTCGCAAACAGAACCTTTTCTTCTATTGATCTTAGCATAGCTTCCCCGTCTCTATTATCTGAACTTGAATGGGAAGTTATAAAAAACCCTTACGGGAGCGACCATTTCCCAATACTGCTGAGAGCGCCAAGACAATACGAATCTCCACCACATGCTCCCCGGTGGAAGGTCAATGCAGCAGACTGGGAAAAATTCCAAACACTTACCAGTAAGCTCTCGTGGGCTGACATTTCATCGCTCGGAATTGACGGTGCCATCGAGTATTTTACAAATTTCATAATAGATGCAGCTTCTAAGTGTATTCCCCAAACAAGTGGTCTTTCTAGCAAACGCCGTGTTCCGTGGTGGAATGAACAATGCCGGAACGCACGTAGGCAGCAGAACAGAGCATGGAGGCAGCTTCGCAATTATCCTACTGCTGAAAACCTTGTTAGTTTCAAGAAAATCAAGTCCCAAGGTAGGAGAACACGCAGACAAGCCAGGAGAGACAGCTGGCAAACATTTTTATCAAGTATCAACTCGTACACGGATGAGGCCAAGGTTTGGAACAGGGTGAATAGGGTAAGAGGACGACAAACACATCCGCCTCCCCTGGTAGATAGACAGGGAGATAGCCTGGAGGACCAAGCGAACTATCTGGGTGCACATTTTGAACATGTTTCCAGTTCATCACACTATTCTCCAGCGTTTAAAAGATACAAATCAGCAATAGAAAAACAAAAACTGGACCGAAAGAGCACCGGAAACGAGCCATATAACCTACCTTTCTCCCTAGCAGAGCTGCAAGCATCACTCACCTGTTGCAACCAATCTGCCCCAGGCCCTGACCGTATACTATATGACATGTTGAAAAACCTACCCTCTGAAACTAAGAAAACCCTTCTCTGTCTCTATAACTCTATATGGACCTCCGGCGAGATCCCCTCTGCCTGGAAAGAGGCCATAGTGATCCCTATCCTGAAGCAGGGCAAGGATCCATCGTCCGTATCCAGTTACCGGCCCATAGCTCTAACAAGCTGCCTCTGCAAAGCTTTCGAGAAAATGATAAACCGTCGTCTGATACATTTCCTAGAATCAAACAAGCTGCTTGACCCATACCAGTGCGGTTTTCGCGAGGGTCGATCCACCATTGACCATTTGATACGTTGAGTTGCGACACCACGTACCCGAGCACATGGGGGCTGGACCCTCCCGCGTGTAGCCGTGCGCGGCTTAGCCGTGTCTGGGGAAAAGGGGATCCTGGGGGTTGAGCCGATGCCGGGTGTTCGGACCTTTAAGGCCCCCCGGCTGAGGCAACACACCTCTTTGGCCTCTGCTTCACATAGACGGCACCCCCGGACTGACCCACCCGGGGGAAATCGGTGGTCGCCTTTTCCTGTCCCCCTCTCCGATCTTTTTCTTCTCTATTTTTCTGTCCTCCCTGTCCTGTCACCTCTTCTCTTCTGTTACTTCCACATTTTTCATAGGCGGCTTGGGTTAACCTTGTGTAGGTGCCCTCTCTTGGGTTTTTATATAAGGTTATAGCAGCAATGTACGGCTGGCGCCTGCAGCCTTACACGTGAAGTGCTGTAGCGTCCCCTTGTTGGACTCCGTGGTGGGTGGCTGCCATTGCTGCCGAACAACACAAAATTGTTATGGGAACGCCCGCTTTTCCTCGACTTCTTGATCGTCTCCCTCAGAAGAGGGGACGCACCGATGAGTTTCTCAATTTGTTCACCCGGCCTAAAGACATCTTCCCCCGATATCAAGTAGTACATAGTGAGAGAACGGAAAGACTAGCAAGAACCATATCCCCATTTGTAGTTGCGAAAACCTTGACGAACACGCTAGGCCCTGGCTATAAAGTCACCAAAATGCCAAGTGGGGACCTTCTGCTTGAGCTACGTGATAAGGAACAACACAACAGACTCGGCAAGCTTGTGACTTTTGGTGATGTCCCAGTTACTGTTTCACCGCATCGCTCCATGAACACAGTACGCGGGGTAGTATCCGAAGCAGACCTCATCGACCTATCTGAAACCGAGTTGTTGGAAGGTTGGAAGGAGCAACACGTCATAAATGTGCAGCGCATCGTTATGAGACGGGACAACAAAGAAATTCCCACGAAACACCTGATACTTACCTTTGAATTAAGCGTCTTGCCAGAAAGCATCGAAACAGGCTACACAAAAATAGCAGTAAGACCATATATCCCAAATCCTAGACGATGCTACCAATGCCAAAGATTCGGCCATGGCTCGCAGAGCTGCCGTGGTCGACTCACCTGTGCCAAGTGTGGAGTACAAGGCCATGCCTCAGACAATTGCGAGGCTACACCTCACTGCGTAAATTGCGATGGTGACCATCCAGCGTACTCCCGGTCTTGCCCAAGCTGGAAAAAAGAGAAAGAAATTCTAACACTGAAAGTCCGTGAAAACATATCGTTCAGGGAAGCACGCAAAAGGTGCTCACCATTCCACACGACCACTTACGCTGATGCGGCGCGTCAAGGGGCAGCGTCGCAGCGGCTACTGCCACCAGCCCAGCCCGCGCGCAGCGAGCTGTCGCTTGTGGCTCCTGCCCCCAGGGTGGAAGTAGCTAAGTCTACTCCACCTAACCAGCAAACAGGCCCGGTTACCCTAGGGTTGCCGGCACCACTACAGCCCTCGGTGGCAGCCTGCGCTACGCGAAGCGAACCCGCAGGGCCACCAGCAGCTCCCACGGTGGGTGCAGTCAAGGCTGCCTCACCCTCTCCGGCCATTGCTGGCTGTGGTAACACCCGGCGCAGCTCAGGCCCAAAGGCAGCCCCATCGACCTCCGGGCTGGTGGGCACAAATGTCTCGTCCTTCGCGGCGAGACTCTCTCGCGAAACTTCTCGCTCGCAAGAGCGCGTGTCCGGCGCCTCTCAAGAGGCAATGGACACTACACCCATCCCGACGGCGCACCAAGCGCCTAAGGAGCGGCGAGGCTCCCTCGACCGCTTCAGAAAGGACAAATCCCGCGTTACAGGGCCTGGAAAGGGCTCTGTAATCTAAGGCAATACTTCCGTTTTTAGTACACACAGCACCAATTTAATTTCATTATGGATACACAAATTATACAATGGAACGTCAGAGGCCTTCTTAGGAACCTCGATGATATCCAAGAACTTCTTTACCAACACAATCCAAAAGTGCTGTGTGTACAGGAAACGCACTTAAAATCAACACATACAAACTTTCTCCGACACTATGTTACGTTTCGTAAAGACCGTGACGATGCTATCGCATCATCAGGCGGTGTTGCCATTATAATTCACAAAAGCATAGCATGTCAACATTTGCAGCTACAAACGCCCCTCGAAGCAGTGGCAGTTCGACTTGTTCTTCTGAACAAACTCATCACCATTTGCTCGCTTTACATTCCCCCACATTACCACTTACACAAACATGAATTTCAGTCCCTTATAGACGAATTGCCAGAACCTTATCTTGTTCTTGGCGATTTCAATGCGCACAGCAGTCTGTGGGGCGACTCTCGTATCGATGCGCGAGGTCGTCTTGTTGAAGAATTTCTTTTCTCGTCTGGTGCGTGCCTCCTGAATAAGAAGGAACCTACATTTTACTGTATTGCAAACGGAACCTTTTCTTCTATTGACCTTAGCATAGCTTCCCCGTGTCTATTTCCTGAACTTGAATGGGAAGTTACCAAAAATCCTTACGGGAGCGATCACTTCCCGATATTACTGAGAACAACCACAGAAAATAAGTCTCCACCACAAGCCCCTCGATGGAAGGTTGATACAGCAGATTGGGAGAAATTTCGAACTCTTACTAGCAATATCTCCTGGGCTGACATGTCTTCGTTAGGAATTGATGCTGCTGTAGAGTATTTCACTGCCTTCATAATTGATGCCGCTTCTAAATGCATATCCGAAATAAGTGGTGTGGCATGCAAACGCCGTGTCCCATGGTGGAACGACGAATGTAGGAACGCTCGTAGGAAACAGAACAAAGCGTGGGGGTTGCTACGTGATTCACCGACTGCGGAGAATCTTATCAACTTTAAGAAGATAAAGTCACAAGGCAGGAGAACGCGCCGACAGGCCAGAAGAGAGAGTTGGCAGAAGTTTTTATCAGGTATACACTCGTATACAGATGAGGCCAAAGTATGGAACAGGGTTAACAAGGTGAGAGGACGACAAACATATTCACTCCCTTTGGTAAATACACAGGGCGACAGCTTGGAAGACCAAGCGAACCACCTGGGTGCACATTTTGAACATGTGTCGAGTTCATCGCACTATTCTCCGGAATTCACAAAATACAAAGCAGCAATAGAAAAACTAAAACTAGACCGAAAGAGCAGCGGGAACGAGCCATATAATTTACCTTTCTCTTTAGCAGAGCTTCATGCATCACTCGCCTGTTGCAACCAATCTGCCCCAGGCTCTGACCGCATATTATATGAAATGTTGAAGAACCTACCCTCTGAAACGAAGAAAACCCTTGTCTGTCTGTATAACTCTATATGGACCTCCGGCGAGATCCCCTCTGCCTGGAAAGAGGCCATAGTGATCCCTATCCTGAAGCAGGGGAAGGATCCATCCTCTGTATCGAGTTATCGGCCCATAGCGCTAACAAGCTGTCTCTGTAAAGTCTTCGAAAAAATGATAAACCGTCGCCTATTACATTTCCTAGAATCAAACAGACTGCTTGATCCATACCAGTGTGGTTTTCGCGAGCGTCGATCCACCACTGACCACTTGATACGTATTGAGGCGCAGATACGCGAAGCTTTTGTTCACAAACAGTTCTTCTTGTCTGTATTTTTAGACATAGAAAAGGCCTACGACACCACATGGCGGTTTGGCATACTGAGAGACCTCTCCCACTTTGGTATACGTGGTAATATGTTAAATGTGATTGAGAGTTATCTGCTGAATCGCACATTCCGTGTTCGAGTTGGCAATGTTTTATCACGACCTTTTGTGCAGGAAACTGGTGTACCCCAAGGAGGCGTGCTCAGTTGCACACTCTTTATCGTTAAAATGAACACGCTTCGTGCTTCTTTACCACCAGCTATCTTTTATTCCATCTACGTGGACGACGTACAGATAGGCTTCAAGTCCTGTAACCTCGCAGTGTGCGAGAGACAGGTACAGCAGGGGCTCAACAAAGTGTCTAAGTGGGCAGAGGAAAACGGGTTCAAAGTAAACCCCCACAAAAGTTCTTGTGTTCTTTTCACCAGGAAGAAAGGTCTTGTTGCAGATCCAACTATCGAAATGTATGGACAACAAATACCTGTGAACAAAGAACACAAATTTTTAGGCATCATACTTGACTCTAAGCTTACTTTCATTAACCACATAAAACATCTAAAGGCGAAATGCCTAAAAACAATGAACTTACTGAAAATTTTATCTCACACATCCTGGGGCACCGACAGGAAGTGTTTAATGAACCTTCACAAGAGTCTCATTCGGTCACGATTGGACTATGGTGCCGTAGTATATCACTCTGCCGCCCCGAGCGCGCTAAAAATGCTAGACCCCGTCCACCATCTAGGTATCCGCCTGGCCACTGGCGCATTCAGAACAAGCCCCGTCGAAAGTTTATACGTAGAATCCAATGAGTGGTCACTCCATTTCCAGAGAACATACATCAGCTTCACCTATTTTCTCAAAGTACACTCCGATCGTGAACATCCTTGTTCTGCAACCCTTAATGATTTGAAGTGTGCAACGCTTTTCTATAATCGACCCTCTATGAGGCGGCCTTTCTCATTGCGTATAAGAGAACTTAGCGAAGAGATGGATATCCCACTTCTAGAACATCGCCTAATGCCTCCAGCTAAGCTTTCACCGCCCTGGGAGTGGCAGGTGATAGAATGTGATCTATCCTTTGTAGAGGTCACAAAGCACGCTCCCGAGCTCGAAATTGCAATGCATTTCCGCGAACTTCAATCGAAGTACTCGTGCTCGGAATTCTATACCGACGCATCCAAGTCCCATGCTGGCGTATCTTACGCCGCTGTTGGCCCCTCCTTTTCTAAAACTGACGTATTGAACCCCCTAACAAGCATCTTCACCGCAGAAGCCTACGCAGTACTGTCTGCGGTGAAGCATATAGAGAAATTGAAACTACAAAAGGCAATAATATTCACAGACTCGTTGAGTCTTGTAAAAGCGCTAACATCTTTACAAAAGCATAAGAATCCTGTTGTTATCGAGCTTTACTCACTCTTGTGTAACATTTACCAATCTCGTAGACATGTAATAATATGCTGGGTGCCTGGCCATAGAGGCATCGAGGGCAATGTGCTAGCAGACCAGTTGGCCACATCAACTACATCGCAAGCTATTAATCCTGCCGCTGCTATTTCCTCCACAGATCTGAAGCCTTTTTTGCGAAGGAAACTGCGAGGCCACTGGCAGCGTCTGTGGGACGCTGAAACAACTAATAAGCTCCACTTGATTAAGCCACAGTTAGGTTTCTGGCCCTGTACAACTAAAACACGACGAACTGATGTCCTATTCTGTCGTCTCAGAATAGGACACACATATGGTACTCACAATTTTCTATTGAATGGAAATGATCCTCCAACATGTGGTAGATGTGGCGACAGGCTCACCGTCCTCCACGTCCTCTTGGAGTGTCGGGAAGCCGAAAGAGAAAGAAAGAAACATTTTCCTCTCGCATATCGCTATTGTGTCCCTCTGCATCCCGCTATGTTTCTCGGTAAAGAACCACTTTTTAGCACCAACGCAGTCCTTGCTTTCTTGAAAGATGTTGTGCTACATGTAACTAGCCCAATAAGTTCGTAGTGCATCCTCTCTCTAGAGGATGCTGCTGCGATAGTTTTTTAACTGCACATGCCTCCAGGCCCTTGTGTTTCAAGGGCTCTGTTTAGGCACTTGTGCTTCTGGCCAATACTTGTATCTTTAATTTTTTGTAACTCGTATCATTCTTTCGCAATGCATTCTTCATGTCCATAGTACACATAATCACTCATTGCCATAATCTTATTACTTATAGATTTTACGCACTTTACAGCGACTGATTTTAGGCCCCTTTACAGCCATGCCACATCTAATGTTCATATAATTCCCTATTCATCTACCACTAACAAGCCATTACCATCGTCTTGGCGCGAACTAATACTGTCATGGCGCTCTTTGGCCATACCTGGCCCTTGCGCCACTAAACTCCAACAATCATCATTTGATACGTATTGAGGCACAGATACGTGAAGCTTTTGTTCACAAACAATTCTTTTTATCTGTATTCCTAGACATGGAAAAGGCCTACGACACCACATGGCGGTTTGGAATACTGAGAGATCTCTCGCACTTTGGTGTACGTGGTAATATGTTAAATGTCATTGAAAGTTATCTGGTGAATCGCACATTCCGTGTTCGAGTTGGCAATGCATTATCACGACCTTTTGTACAGGAAACTGGAGTGCCACAGGGTGGGGTGCTCAGTTGCACTCTCTTCATTATAAAAATGAATTCCTTGCGTCTAGGCATCCCACGTAATATGTTTTATTCAACGTACGTGGATGATATACAGATTGGATTTAAATCATGCAACCTTGCAATCTGTGAGCGGCAGGTTCAACTTGGTCTGAACAAGGTGGCTAAATGGGCAGACGAGAATGGATTCTGCTTAAATCCACAAAAGAGCACCTGCGTCCTTTTTTCTAGAAAGAGAGGACTGTACCCCGACCCCGACATTGACCTGCAAGGACAGCGTCTACCTGTAAAAACGGAACATAAATTCTTAGGCATTATTCTTGACACAAAGCTAACATTCATACCACACCTAAAACATCTAAAAAACAAGTGCATGAAAACAATGAATATTTTAAAAGTGTTGTCACGCACTACATGGGGTAGTGACAGAAAGTGTCTGTTAAATTTGTATAAAAGCCTCATACGAACACGCCTAGACTACGGGGCCATAATTTATCAGTCAGCCACCCCAACCGCGTTGAAGATGCTGGACCCCATCCACCATCTAGGTATTCGCTTGTCTACAGGTGCCTTTAGGACAAGCCCTGTAGAAAGCCTTTACGTGGAATCCAATGAGTGGTCCCTCCACTTGCAGAGGACCTACACAGCTTTCATGTATTTCCTTAGAGTGAATGCAAACAGTGAACATCCCTCATATTCCACCGTAAATGATTTGTCCAGCTCCCACCTCTTTCATAACCGACCTGCAGTAAGAGAGCCCTTCTCGTTGCGTGTGAGAAGTCTGGCTGAGGAAATGGATGTCCCACTCTTTGAACATCGTCTAATGACACCCACTATACAGGTCTCACCGTGGCAGTGGCAGATTGTCGACTGTGATTTGTCCTTTTTACATGTTACGAAGCACGCCCCGGTTGCACACATTCGAATGCATTTCCTCGAACTGCAGTATAAATACTCCTGTCCGGAATTTTACACCGATGCATCAAAGTCTCATGCCGGCGTCTCTTATGCAGCGGTTGGCCCATCATTTTCAGATGCCGACACCCTGCACCCCCAAACGAGCATTTTCACAGCAGAGGCTTATGCAATACTGTCGGCTCTTAAACATATCAAAGAATCGAAAATACCAAAAGCAATCATCTACACAGACTCGCTGAGCGTAGTAAAAGCTTTAAAATCTCTGAAAAGGCACAAAAATTCCTGTAATAGTATCGCTTTATTCATTACTATGTAATATTTATGCGTCTGGGCAGCATGTTGTGGTGTGCTGGGTGCCAGGACACCGAGACATCGAGGGAAATGTACTGGCAGACCAGATTGCCACATCCATCGACGCAAAAGCTGGAAACACATCCATGCCCGTCCCTGTTCCCGATATGAAGCCATATCTACGCAAGAGACTTCGAGCCCACTGGCAACGTTTGTGGGACGCCCAGAGTCTAAACAAACTTCATTTAATTAAGCCTCGCTTAGGGAACTGGCCATCCACCCCGAAATCTAGAAGAAATGATGTCCTATTCTGTAGGCTCAGAATAGGACACACTTACGGCACGCACAATTACTTGTTGTCTGGAGGCGAACCCCCGACCTGTACTAGATGTGGGGAGGTACTTACTGTACTTCACATCCTAGTACAGTGTCCACTACTAGAAGCTGAAAGAAAGAAACACTTTGTCCAAGCCTATAGAGAGAATATACCCCTACACCCAGCGATGTTTTTACATAATGACCCGGTATTTCAGCACGAATCAGTTATAGCCTTTTTAAGCGACATCGACATTTTGCAAGTTCTTCGCCCGAGAGATTCGTAGCAGGGTCCTCTTTCAGAGAACGCTGCTGCGACAGCATTTTGAAATGCACTCTCCTCCAGGCTCTTGCTTCTAAGGGTCTCTGTGAGGCAGTAGTGCCTAGTATCGCTCACAGCTTTTTTATACCATATTATATTCATTGCGCCCCTATCACATCATTGTCATGATCTTATTAATTTTGTCTTTTACGCACCTTTAGTGCGCAGGATTTTAGGCCCCTTTACAGCCACCCTACACCTACCCACTGTCATTGATCATACCATTGCTCACTCACTACACCACGTCTTGGCGCTCTTTGGCCATAGCTGGCCCTTGCGCCAGAAAACAACATATATCATCATCATCATTACCCGTGGCCCGCTTTTCTTTTCTTCATTTTTAGCCATGACCGGCCCCTTCTCTCTCGCCCCATAAACTGCACCCTCTCTCTCTCGTCTCGCATCATTCCCCTCAGTTACTTGCCCCCCATCTTGAAGAGGCACGGCAGCTAAACAGCTAGCGGGGCGGGAGAGTTACGTAAGAAGGCCACGATCCGGAAGCTTTTTCCTTATAAGCGGTCACCGGTCGCGCGCGCTCCCTGCACCACATACACACAGCAACACTTATACGCTCACACACAGGAACTATCCTCGCGCTTGTCCTGCCGGTTGTATACCTCCCCCCCGCCTTGTCTTGTCTTGGCTTGCCTTGGCCAAGCTTCGGCTGGCGGTGCAGGAAGGAAGTGAACTTCCGGCGGGCCGCGCATGCAAATTGTTTCCGGCAAGTGGAGCGTGGCTGGCCTCCCCTCCCCCTTCGTTTTGCGAGAAAGGCCACGGCGGCAAGTTGTGGCTGCTGCTGGAGCGGTAACGGTATATATCCTTCGAGTGATCACTGGCCCGTATTACGTACGGGTATAAAAAGTAGGCGGCCTGCAGTCCGGCGTCGTGCGGAACGCGGTTTTCGCGCGCCAATTTGTTCTTTTTTTTTTTTTTCTTAGCGTTACTGCTGCTGTTGCTGCTACGCTCGGTTGATTGCTGTCATGTTGTTGTTGTTGTTGTTGCTGCTCTTGATGTTGTTCGCGCGCGGCTTCGTTCCGCTGATTAAAGTGTTGCGGTCCAGCGGAGTCTGCGTCTTTATCGGGGCGCTATTTCGGAGAGTTGGCCAACGAGTTCAAGGAACGCTGTTCGTGCTGGAGCGCAACAATACGAGAACGCGCGCAGCGCAGAGACGGGGATATACATCTCGGCGTTTTTTCTGCGGTCCCGCCGATTGCGTATGCTGCGTTTGTGTATAGTTTGTTGTCAGTGTCGTGTGCGGCCCATGTATAGGACCTAACGGTTTTGGAACAGGTATTACACATGCGAAAATTACCGTGGGCGTTGCATAAGAGAATAAGATATACATAGTGAGGAATAAAAAATATTAAAAAAATACTAGATCATTACTTCGCTTTCGTAGCATTATATATTTATAGAAGATTTTCTCGAAACGATGGCGCTGTCCACAGTGAATTTGAATTTGCCTTTATTTATTTTTCCATAAATGTACAATTTATGGGGGATTTAAGGAAAAAGTTGCGCACAGCAACTTGACGGGCCTTAAAACCCAGTCTGAGGGCAGCAGCGGCAGGCACAGACGCTAATTCAGGACTGACATCAAAAATACATTTGAAATACAATGCAATGTTGGCTTAAACTTATGCCATAAAAAATCAATATAAAAAACAATACAAACAGAAAAAAGCAGTTTTATACATGAGCAAACAAAAACGGTGAAAAAAAATTGATCATGATCAAATATCACTGAAAAACTCATACAAACGCGAAACAGGACAAGAAATGACATCAATGTTATTGCGCATGAGTGTGTTTAACAAGCGTGGTAAGCGATGATGTAACATTTGAAAAGCATAATTAGTGCGAGGACGTGGTACATGCCAGTATTCAGGTGACCATGTGCTGTATTCTGTTTTATTTCTAATTAACTGTGTTAAAGACCACGAGAGCCACGAACGCTGCTGTCGCAGGTAAATTAGTTCAAAGCAGGAAGTGTCATTGAAGCACCTGCTGGCGCGAGTTGTTCTTTCTTTCTTACTTTCTTTGGTGAGAGGAGAGCGCAGTGCAACGTTTTCGCTTCGTTAAAAGGTCGTTGCCCTGTCGCTTATTTCGCTGTCTGCACATTCTCAGTCGCATGTTTCGGAACTGATGTTATCGTAATGTATTCGCGCGTGGCACGACCTTTTGCTCGCGCACAGCACAGCTCAGCGCGAATGTATATAAAGGTCACATAGTCCGAGCGACAACCGTGATCCGCGCGTCGCGATGACTCATCTTGCAGGGACGTGCGGATATTCGAAATTTCTGACACGAACCGCGAACACATTTGTTTCGAATAGGAGTATTCGATTCGCGATGTAATTTGGTGTTCGACTTATTCGAACGTTCTATTACGACCGAGAATATGCGGGGTTAATTACTGCGATTATTTTTAGCCCTGTCCCAGCCACGGAGGAAAGTTCACGCATATACGGTCCGCCATCATTTCTGAGTGTCTACTGTAAGCCCAAACACGAACTTTACTTTCGCTCGTTACTTGTCTCGAAACCACTCGGTCGAACGGACTTCCAAATAACGTTACCTCTCCATGTTATCTCTCTTGAATTTCAGAAGGAAAAAGAAAGATACAGTCGAACCCGGATATATCGAACCCGCATAAACGAATTATTGTGTTTAACGAACAGCAGTAAATTTTATTTTATATATCGAATTTACCGATATATGGAACTTTTCTGTGATCCCCTTCAGATTCGATATATCCGGGTTCGACTGTATTCGGTTTTGCGATTCGATTTCTAAGCCCATGCGGGCTCTTCGAATATTCGATTCGAGTTCGAAATCTAGAACACCCCCGTACTTTCTTTCGCCGTGAAGACGATTGCGTGCGTCTCCATTGCAGGAGCTCTGTCGCGGGATTCGAGTTGGCGCATGCTTTATCGCGTTGGCGAGGGGCGGAGGAGGAGAGACTGTGATTTCCGGTTCGGTATCGACGCAATCAACGTTCTTCCGCGTTTCTCGTGTCTCCTTGGGGGTCGGCCGGGGCTGGACACATTCCCCGAAGGCTGTAGCCCTCGATGCTGCTCGCCGATATGTACGATTCGTGCGAAACGAGCGCAAGTCGAAGCGTTTGCTTGAGGCTTTATATACGTGCCGGCGAACTGGAAGAAGGGGGAGGGGAGAGTGGGAGTCATAGTTTGTAAAGTTAGGCGCGGAATTGACCACGGCCTCGAGAATAACGAAAAATGACCGTCTATGATACGCCTAACCTTTAAAATTTAAACATGAATCATCCAAACCTTGAATCCCTCAAACCACCAATCCTTACACAAATTGGCAAGAGTTCATGCTTTGAAAGGTTAGGTTAGGTTAGAAGGTTGGGCGTATGGTATAAGTCACGGTTCTGTTCGTTTATCTTGCATCCGTAAACATTGGTAAGGCACCATAGTTTAAAGGATTCATTGTTTAAAGAGTTAAGCATTGCTCGATCGGCTTTATTTTGTTGTGAGAGAGCTAGTCTACGTCATTTTGGGAAGCTGCAGCAAACGTGCAGTACGATGCTGTATTCGGTAGGGCATACCTGTGATACACTTGCGCAGTTGTAATACGTGATCGGATGTGTTGCATGATTATAGGGCAGTCCGTTATGGTGCGCTGAGGTCGCGCGAGTGCCAGTGGCATGTGTTCGCTGTGGCGGTGACCACGAATGCTTTCTTTTACATCGGGAGACGCGTATATACGTGCATATACCTAGGCTCCTTGTGTCAGAAAGGCTTCCTTTACTTTTTTTTTTCCCCTCTTGCACTGACCCCGTCGTATATGGGCGTACGCGTGGTATTAGACATATACACCGTGGTGTACCGAGGTCACAGCTCGGTGGGCTGTTTGAAGTGTTCTCAAGCGGATTCAATCGGTTTCGTCGTTTTTGAATCTCCAGTTACGACGTCATCGTCTAATAAACTGCCTTATTTCTGCCGACACACGGCATCGCAGGCATACACGCATACTGTGTTGGTATTTCTGTTATCTGTCGACACTTTTACTGTCAAGGTTTCTGCGGTATATCTATCCGCTTCGTAGAAGTGTACAGAACTGAAAGACCTAGCCGCTTCACTTAAAGAAAAAAAAAAAGAGTTTACTGCCGACGGAGGTTACTGTAAGTTCCTCACCGCCTGCATAAGTGCGGTGGGATTCAGACGTAAAGAATCAACCCTGAAATGGCCGTGTATTTTGCGGCGCGAGGATTTATGCACAGACGTCATTTCTTTTACGAGCTGAAGCAAATAAGAGAATAATAAGCTTTTACGAGCCGTATAAGAGAGTGGAGAGTTGCGCGTTTCGTATCAGTGGAGGCCTGATAAGGCGCGCTTCCAGACATATATGGGCGTCCAAGTTGTGAGTTTTACACCCTCCACCACAGACGGAGGCGAGCAAATACCAGGACAGTGCAGACGTTTCGTCTTCTATATTGCTGCACTTACGGACCCTTTCTCCGAAAATTCAGAACGTGCGCAAGACGCTCCTTAGTTCGCGTTGACGCGGCGCGACCGATGCAGTTTCATGGAATCTGTAGCGTCTGATCGGTCGTTGTAGTTCGTATATCAAGCACAGGTGGTCGGTTACACGGCAATCTCTATTGCAGGAGTCGGTAGAAAGTTTGAGCCGCATATGACGTCCACATGATGCGTGCGCTGTACTCTATACCAGTTGAGCCGCACCGTATATATGTATAGACGTCGCGCGGAGATTATGCGTTCGACTCCCACCTGTGGCGAATTGTCTTTCCCTCCACTTTCACTTCACTATTCCCTTCAGTTCTCTGTCGAGACTCTCGTTCATCTGTGGTCTTCAGATCGCGCCGCCGTCGGCTTGTCCGAGAAATTTCTTTCGCGCTACGCCAACCCCTACAAGATTTACGAAGGCTAAAGAGCGATGTGAACTGCGAAATCGCCCCTTGCGGCACCAGCCAGTTGTCTCCCCAGTTACGAACTGATGTCGTCCAGGTGTCTCGTCTAAACCTGTCATTTTCGGCTATAATTCGTTCACATTCTAACAAGAACCGGGACGGTGCTCCAGCAGCCGCGAGGATATATGTATACGGAGCGTGACCTGAGGAAGACGTCCGTGCACTGAAAAGTGGCGAAGCTGAAGGTTTTGATGACAGCTTGCGGCTAGCTACTATCTCGTCTGTGTGCTAGTGCGCCCCTACATGTGTCGAGTATATTAAAGCGAAGCTTTCTATGTCGCACTGATTCGTCCGTCAGCGTCGAAAACGCACTGCAGGAAAGCCAACTTACACAATGGAACCATCTGCGCACACAATAGAACAACGGCGCACGACATACGTATCGTAGAACACTACAGTTTACATTCGAAGTTGTACCGATAAGAACAATGGGAACTGCAACGCCACGCTACCCAGACGAACTGTACACATCTGCATTGCATTACGCGCGTCACGCAATGCATTCCCGGCCGTCAGCATGGGTAGGCCGCGGGTGCAGCGCACGGCAGAAGAAGAGGCTGCCGTACGCGAACCTAAGCGCGAGCGCGATCGTGCCCGTGAGGCCGATCCCGTGTATCGGCAGCGACATAGCCTCCGACCGTCTACCACAGCGATCACAAGGCAATACTGTGCAATTGTAGAGTCGTCTGTGAAAATGTTAGTGTGCATGTGCGTGTAATCAACGGATACCTGATCTAAAATAAGGGCTATGCAACTTAACGAAATGTGTCTTCATTTAACTTCAACGTTAAAAAAAATACAAGCCTAAACAAGCAATCAAATCACATATGCATCGCATCGGGTCGCTCAGCATTTCTTGGGTTCGTTGCGTGGTCGTTGGTTTTGGACTTTCACTTTCAGTTTGCATGGGAGAAAGCTTCGCGTTCAACCATCTTTCTTTAAGAAAGGGGCTTTGATTTTATATGCATGTATATACGTTCGTGCCAGTCTCTCTTCGCGTAACATTATCGTGGGAGTCTCACAAGGCACAAGGCTACCGCAGTCACCGCATTACGGTGACTCGAGCAAAACATATAAGGATCAGCAAGTTTTTCGAAGTTGACCTGCGCCGGTTGCAGATAGCTCCTGCTTTGCGAATGCGCACCATCGGGAGCAGCGCATCCGGGCTCGCTTGCGTGTGCAGGCCGAGGCATCCGTCCGAGCGGAACCGGCGCTGCTGCAGACGCTGCAAAATTTAGCGCCACGCACACACTCGTCTCATTCGCAGTGCGCGCGCGCGCGCCCACAAGCATCCCGCAGAGGCACATCTTGCGACGTGCTGCTCCCAGAATAGATACTTGGCGCGGCCTTTGTTGGGGCGTATAGCTCACTGCTGCCGTTGCACGGTGGTCGCGCCCCTCAGCTCTCCCCGCTGCACAGCTGGGCGAGCAAAGACGAGTGCGTGCTCGCGTGGATTTGCATATATGCACGCACGCGCGCTTGGCGGAGGAGCTTGCCGATTACGTGCTGTGTACCGCATATGCCCGTCTAATGACGGCCGCGTCCGCGTGCTTGTAACAGCCAGCAGTGCAAATATCCCTCTGCACGCTTCCTTAACGAGGAACAGTCGTCTGCATGTGTCGACTCCTTAGATAGCACCGCGTGCGCTGCTATATTATGCGCAGAATCATTCATTGTAGTTGTCACATTTATTCGTTGATCAGCTGTACTCTTTTTTTTTGTCTTCTGAATATATAACGGAAATAACTGCTATGTGCCCTCAGGAATTTGCAGAGCGCAACACTATAACTTATGGTATTTTGTACTTCCTACTCGTGTCACCATCCGCCAGCCATCGCCATAACGCGTGATTTGAGTGAACGAACGTAATGAATGAATGAGCGAACGCGTGCCGGCAAAGTAAGCTTTTGATTTTGAACGTTTGCAACAACCGTCAGCTGCTGCGTGCTGCAGTAAACGAGATCGTTTTAATGAAGCCCCGCGAAAGCTGTTCAGGAATGCATATACCTCTCCAGAACAGAAGCTTTCTCTTTCTTTTTCCCTTCAGGAAAATGAAAGTAAATAAAATAGCGTGTTTCTTTTCGACACCTCCGCGACGACCGGAATATTTCCCCCAACCCACGACAGTTAAAAGAGAGACAAGAAATAAAATGTGCGGCTATTACACGCGGCCATACGGTATATATCCCGGCGCACCGGCGGTGCCGTGCGGGTGCACTGCTCTCGCCAGCAGCAGCAGCAGCAGCGCAGCAACACTTGCGGTCGCCGCTCAGTCGCAGAGCGAAGCCTCGGCGTGTGCCAGCTAGCGTTCATAACGAGCCCCATTGTTGGGCCGGGATGAGAAGACAATGGCCCGGCGTTGTTGAGCCCTGCACGGTTGGTTGACCGCGAGCACCTCGGTCGACGCGCTGCCTATATCTGTACCTGTCTATCTCCATGTATCGTGACGAAACTGATCGGTGGGGGAAAGGGGAGGGGGGGGGGGAGGTTGTCGCACGTGCCGGATAACATTGAACGGGATATAGGCGGCTCTTTAACCACCGTACTGACAACCCGGTCGGGAGAGAGCGCGTTTCTTTGTGTATTTGTACACAGCCCTAGGATTCGGGAAGTTGTTGAGTGGATCGAAGAGCGCTCGGGCCTTGCTGAGAACGATGGTGAGAAAATATGTATAGCCGGTGTTGGGGGGCTTTGCAGGCTATGAGAGAGAGAAAAACGTTAATGAGGTGATAGCTTGTGTAGCGAAATATGTCTGTCGTGTTGCTCGGGATAGTTACGATTGGATGATGAAATAAATAAAAACAGTATACAGTAAGAAAAATCTGAAAATGTAAGAGCTAAAACAATTATTCGTGGACGAAGTATCGAAATACACTAAGAGTAAGTCCGACGGGAGGCGACTGCAGTAGCGTGTCTGGAATTCTATCCGTGTTCGCGGAAGTTATCAATCTTTTTCCTGAACTTTCTTGACCATGCATGGAGGCAACTCAGGCTGATCACGCTGGCGCCTTTGCTGCCTGTATTACTCGCATTTGAAACATTGGGGCATAGACCGGAAAGAATTTTTTAAAAAAATGTATCGTTATCGCTACGGTCGTGAAAGTTTAAGGTTGGGGGCTGATAATGGCGCGAGCTTCGCGCGTCTTTCAGGCCAAGAATGTTGCACTCTCCCCATTTAAGGCGTTGCTGGACGTCTTACCATTTATGGCTTTAGTTCTAGGCAAACTCCGATTTCCATATTCAAATTTATGTAAAACGTGGAAATGTTCTCATCAGACAACCACCGAGCTGATTCGTAATGACTATTGTTGCATTTCAGACCGAAAGCTAAATGAAATTCCACCAAGTCGAGAAATATTAATTTAGGGACTCAGTTTTTTTTGTTTTCATTAATTTCCGTAAATTGGCAAGAAAAGTATAACTCGGTAACGCAACTATTCATAACTCGGTATATAACATTTCTGTAAGCTTTATCTGCTAAAGCGTGCATCTGAAGCGGACAGATGCGATATATGAGTTTAGAACGTACGTGATATTGTTACAACGTATACATGAAATTGTGTGAGGGTTTCGCAAAAGTCGTTCCTAAATCAGTGATATCAGTGATTACAGGAGCATAATACATAAATATTGTCCGCTTTAGATGTCCTGATTGCCTGTAGATTTACAGAACTGTTATCGTTTATGTCTTCTTATTGCTGAATGAAAGAGTTGGAAACTTGATACTCGAGTTTTTAAAATTTCTTTTTCGATTTTCAAGAATTTCTCTTAAATAATTATTGGCCTAAATTGAACATTGCTTCCTATAGAGCCTGTAGATCTCAACTTTTTGTTTTAAAATGCAATTCGGTGCAATCGATGTCGAACAAAACGATGTCTCCGTTCCCAATTTAGATAGCTCCATGAGGTAACGCTTCCTCAATTGAGATGTATACTGAACAACGGGGCGGGGCACTTGGTGACGTGGATATATCTCGCACCGCGCTCCTCTAGGTACGTGCCATGGCTTCGGCAGGAAAGAAAAAAAATTAAGGGATCACCTTGCGCATGCGCATACCAGGGCGAAATGGGGAAGCCGCCCACACGCCACGGGTTACGAGTTGCGGAAGCGCGAGAGAGGAGCAGAAGTAAAAAGACAGTGATTTACGACTCCGGCTTGCCTGTATATAGTATATACACAGGTGCTCTGCTCAAACGCCAGAGCGTGTGGAGTTTGAAACTTTCCTTCTTTTTTCGACACTTCGGTTTTCATTTTAACCGGCTGTTTTGTCTTTTTTTTTTTTTGTCGTTTTATTTTTCGTTCCATTCCGACCCGTTTCTCCGCATTGCGCACCAGCTGGGCCTCGGTGTTTGCTTTAACGAGCTCGCAGGCCGTACACTGTTTCCATAAAATAAGCTCGGCAGCTCCGCGTGATCGAGCGTTCCGCCTGCAGCTTCGGCTAATCAAGGCCTAAATTTACGCCGTTGTTTCCACGCGAGAGAGTGCTTCGGTTTTATTTCGGCGGCCGCTTCCTGTCTGCGTCACGACGAGAATTAACTGACAAAATTCAACAGAAAAATTTAGGACGCTACCCACTTTATATTAAAATTTGTAGCAATTTCTTGTAAAAGATGTCGCATCGTCCTATACCTGGATATACACTCCAAACACGGTAACGCTTATGAAAGGGGCACTTTAACTCATAGGCAGCCAGGGTTCTTATTTTAATTGATGGTAATGTCCACTCTATGACTGTTTTAGTTTTTTTCTTTTTTTTTCATTTTGTTTAGCACGACCGAATGTTGACATTAGTCGGAGTAAAATATACAGAAGAGCACCTTCGGTAAACCGTGTAACGAATTGCTTATTGCACCTATAAAAACACCGCGGTCGCGCTATCTCCAGACCGAACGAAAGTTAACCAAAACATCTGAGCCATGCGCATGCGTATTATCTACGCGCAGGTCTCGTGACGGAAGATGCGCTCGACTCCGCACAAGTTTGGCCTGTTCTGCGACCTGAATATGTGCGAAAGAGCTTGGCGCGATTTTCACCAGTAAAGTGAGAAATAGAAATGTACTATCGTTTGAAACGATAAAATAGGACGATGCCAATGGTTACTTCAGTCGTCTTTAACACTGCAAGGCTCAGTTTCTACAACCTGTATACCACGGCGCCACGTCGTATGATGTACAGTAAACACTCCTTATAGCGAAATCGCTTTTATTCGAAATGTCGCTTCATTCGAAAGTTTTCGGTGTCCCACTTGCCATTCGACTGCATTGTATTCGAAACTCATTGTCGCCGGACTCCGGCCTTTAGCACGAAGCAGGAAGTCGACCCAGTGCAGCATATGCAGTGACCCATTGCGTTTATTCTTATCAATCCGGAAATGCAAAGAGCGCTGCGAAGATCACTCCACCAGGTGGCGGCAGCTATTAGGACCTATCACGTGATGATAACAGAGAGACGAGACAGCTGCTGAATTTCTCCACTGTCACGACCCCAATGTCGAGCGCAGATGTGTTTCACTTTGCGTTTTTACGAGCTCCCGCGCTGCTGGAGTGCTCCTTCCGCCCTACTATGCCACTTTTGGAGCCTCTCCTCTTTAAACGAAATACCACTTGTAACAAAGCGCACTTCGCGTCCAGACGACATTCGTTATAACGAGGGTTTAACGTCTCTAATTGTATAACTTATGATTCATCGCCGTTTTTTTTTATATCACGTGTATATGAGCGCTATCGCTGCCGAAATGCGATTGTACACTGATCGATGCAAATTGACGGTGCACTGTGTAAGAAGCTCCGGTATACAGCACTGCAATGTCTGTCGTGTCGTCGACGGCTTAATTAATGCCAAGTGGTCGAATCCCGCGTGGCTTGCTGGCCTGGGACCTTACTCTTGCATCTATGTGCACGTCTGTAAACGTATTGTGCTAACGAATTCACAAAGCTTGGCTGCAGGCGTAAGTGAGGGTGTGTAGCCGTTCATCAGGATTAATGTAAACTGGAACTGCTTCTTACGGGAAATCGTGAAGAACCGTAAAGGAAATCGGGTGAAGAATCATCGCTTGGACTCAGACTAAGAAAAGGAAACGCTGGACTTGCAGTTTATGGGGAAAAAAATGGAGGACGCTTAAGCTTCGCCTTTAAGAGTAGAACGCGATAGCATTCAAAGGTCCCTGGCTGCTTATCAGGCTTTTTTTCTCGTATCTTCAAATTACAGTCCGACGCTATCACGTCTGTAAGTTGTGGTTAAGTCGTACTTTACGATTTTTCTGACGGGTCTTACTCTGAGAAATTCAATTTTCGTTCACTGACGCCTTGCGCCACGCGAAGGGCCTGCCCGGTCGGGGCGTTTCGGGATTATTATTTCCGCCAACGACGCCGGCACTTACGCCGACACCGACGCCGGATTTTCTGCGACACGAGGCCCTTAACGCTGTCGCGTTAAAAAACAACACCAAAGAAACCTGGTACATGCTGAGACGTTCGCAATTCACAAGTCAAGATAACCCCGTGCAAGGGCGCTTCAAGTACTTCCTCAATGTGTTCTTTTCATTTTTTTTTTTTTTTTTGCGCGAAAACAAGTTGCATATATAATTGTGTGAGCCAACTCAGGGAACGTCTTTGTCAGTGGCCTTGCTCCCACCACACGACGCTTCCCAAGAGCGGGCATTGTAAACACAATTAAAAAAAAAAGAAAAAAAAGAAAAGAAAAAAAATCAACGAGGGTAGGGGAATTGTAGCTGTTACTTTCAAACGTCGTCTACTGCATACCCCGTCGCTCTTGGTCCTTGACCGCTGCCTTGCTTTCTTGGCGCTTTCACGGGGACGACAGTGGTTGGACAACCAGTTCTGAGTGCCCTTTCCCGTCTACCTTCCGTTCAAGAAACAGCAAGCTGCTGAGAGAAAAAGAAAAAGAAAGCAGGGTCCGCGCCAGCTTTCTTTCCGCCTAGAAGCGAAGGAAGGCGCACCCCTGCCCCGGGGGTCGCGAGCGTGAAATTCTTAGAAAACGTCGTTCCCGTGGGTTTTCCAGCGACGCCATAGCCTACGCCGTCTTGCGGGTCCTCCTCGCCTGCCCCGCCCGCCGGCGGCGCTAGTTACCGACCCCTCATCGCGACAGCGCGGTTTCAGTGAAGTCCACTGTAGCGCGGCTTTTACCCGTCTGAATGCCGGCGACTGGACAGTTCACTGGCAAAGAGCTCGGCGGACAGTGGCTGACCATTTGCGACACACCAGGAAGCCTGAACGATGCCGCGTAGGAAGTCTCAGGCAGAGACACTTCAATGCTTCAAGAAGCTGCATACATTTGAGGCCTCTCCTCTGAAACGTTGAGCGTGGGTAGAAAGCTCACGTACTGCCGCTGTGCTTTTGAGCAGGTGCTCGTGTGGGTTCGCAACAGTCCCGGAAGGCATTATGGCGACGTCCAGCTAGGGAGCTTTCGGTGGAAAGGTCTATAGGTTAGGTTGGGTCAGGCACGGCCGGACTCGACTCGTTGTTAAGCGAGTCGAGTCCGGCCGTGGGTCAGGTTAAGTAGTGTTGAGTTGCGATCGCAGTGCGTCACTGCTTTCTCCCGGTAGCGTGAAGCTCGCATGTGTGCGATGTTGTTACCCGCTGAAAGGTCCCGACGTGGCTAAAATCTGCCGGGATCCCTCCCCTGCGGCATTTCTTATAGCTCACATGTAAGGGCCGGACTTCAAGCCAATAGGGAGTTTTAGAAATAGGAGGCCTAAAGTTATGGGACGCAATCCGCTTGGCGTACGAAATAATGCAGAGGGCCCTACAATCGAGTTTGGGTATTCGCGTACGCTAAGTCGCTTGGTTAATTTCTAAATCCCGCTAATGGGAATGGTGGTTACATCTTCTACAAAAGTCGTTAAAGAATTTCTGATGTCTTTCTGTTCACTTTTCGTTCACTTCTTTAGGCTTTCTGTTGAGGTGCAACTGAATTTCATGCAATTTTTTTTGTAAAGCTATTTAAGAAACTTACGCAAATTAGGGTTGCTTGAGATTCGTGTGATGGCCATCCGCAAACTATTCACATGAGGCCCTAAGACAGCTTAGAAACATATACAATTGCTAGTCAAGTTGATCTTTTGTTACGTACTGGTATGTTAACCCGAAAAAAATGTTTTTCGTTTAAATACAGAGATGATGTAAACAACATCCCCGTGTACGTAGACAAAGTAACCGTCTAAACGTGTCTGTTAATTTGTGGTTAAAAATTATTTGTTTAAACGCAGAAATGAAGATGCAGTGTCGTGTGTTAATGGGTTAGCTTGTTGCTTTTAATAAAATGTGTTATAAACATTCAGTTGCAGTTCAGCTCACATTTTGTTGCATTCAATGGGATTTCTGTTGAAACATCATTGAAAGTCACGCGTGATTCTTACGAGGGTGTTGTGATTGTTTCATGTCATCTCTCAGTGTTCGAAAAAAGCACACCACGCCTGCTTTTTGTCGATCTGTAACGACGCAACAGTTTCGATTAAATTGTCAATTTTTTCTGGAACACTGGTGGCTAGAACACGATTAAATCACTTTCATGCAGTTCCGCCTGAAACTGTGACTTCATGTCCTGGACGACTATTTTACTTAATCGATTCCGAGTTAACTTTAGAAAGGATTTAAGGCAATGTACAATTTGTTCCACTGTTAACGGGAACATACGAGCTCGTGCCAATCCTCCCCCCCCCCCCCCTCTAACAGCAGTGGTTAGCGTGTCATATCGCCCGGCCTTGCAGCAGCTTACTTGTGATTCGTGGCTCTGGCACCTTTCTGTACAGCCCTGTACCGTGCATTGACACAGCTTCGGTCGGCACTTGCGGCCATTGCACCAGCAGACTGAGCAGCCGAGCATTGCAGCGTTATTCTTTTAACAGTGTACCGCGCTCTACGAGTGGTCTCGGGAGGCTATCATAGCACAGTGCTCGGTCTTGTATAGGCGCGCTACGGTTCGCAGGTATTCTATAGCGTTGCGTAATCTCGGTCTTCTTGAAGAAGCGGTTATTGACGTTGAGGTTGGGGTTGGAGGCGGTGAAGAACACTAGGAGTCGTTGTTTCGTACCTGACACCGCATCCAAGTTGCGTTGACGCGCGCTCCGCTGTGTGAGCTGCGGCGTTGACCTGGTGGACGTTGGAAGGCCAGGTTGGAATGGATATAAAAGAAGAAAAAAAATTGAAGCAGAGCGGTGGGAGGTTTCGGTGGTGGTCGCGGCACGACCGGATTTCGCGATGATGACCGTTTCTTCTTCTCTCGGGGCGCGCGTGGCCCCGTCCGGCCGACCAACCGTATATATCATTACACGAGCCGCGCGCTCTCGGCTCCTTGCGTTAGGCAGCACCGCCGCGCACGCGCGCCCTTTCGTGAAGCGTGCGCACAGTTATTATACTTGTCTGTCCAACGCTGCTGCCGCAGTCGTCACTGCAGGTTCGTATGTGTTCCCTGCTTTTGGACGGCCGCATTCGTGCGTCTGTAGGGGCGGGCTGCTAGCTTTGTGTGCGTGCGCGTTTGAAGAGCCGGCCCGGTTGGGTGGTCGAAATCCAGACCTTTCCTCGATGGACCACGCAGTCTGTATGCCGCGTCTCTCGCGGCCTCAGTGTTTGTTGCCCTGGAACTGTCAACACAGTTAACCAAACCAATCGGTCATATTATCTGAGTTCACGTGCTGACGCCTTATATAGGTTATTATAATCTTCCCGCTTTCTTGAGTTTGCGAATCTCCGTTATAACCTTGGCTGCAGCTCTTGCCTAACGGGTCGATAAGGAGTAACGCAAAATCAGTTTAGACTGGCACATAAAGTGGTCTCTGAAAACGCCATTTCCGTTCATTAGGCAGAAAAGGGTTAGTTAACAGTGGAGCCGATACGTCGGTGTGACGTCACGGGTATATCGGAGTAATTTATTGTACTTTGGCCGTTCGCGCGGGGCCGGATATATCTCTCGGAAACTTGCTATATGTTAAGTCGTGGTTCCCTTGAAAGTTGCAATGAGGGGAAATACGTCCTATAGCCTACGAGTAACTTGTCCTTGGGTGTATACTATTATAGTTGACGTTTACATAAAGGACAGTGCGCTAGGAATAATGTCCCACCCTTTAGGCCATAATTCCCTAAGCGCAAGTATTCTCCTACCCTATAGCAAGTATTTGAAAAACCTCGCAGCAAAAACCTGAACTTCTACGGTAAAAGAGAACTTCAAGAACGACGTCGCAGCAGGAAAACGAAATTTCCAGGAAATTTTGCTTACATGGCAGAGCACGTGTGTGTCCTTGACTTCGCGGCGCGCCTATGCGATTACACGCAGCAAAAACAAAAGAGAACGAGACGGGACGGAAAGCACGCGATAAGTACAGCGTCGGGTGACCGAGAAAACGACGAGGATATCGTGCATAGGACCCGCGCGCTAATTTGCGCTTTGTATACTATAGTTGTCATGCGGACATTTTAAAGTCGAAGTCATGTACATGCATGTTATAGCAGAAGCCCTGAACAGTCGCACGAGCGTGTGTTTTTTTTTTTTTTTTCCTTGTGCGGAATTCCGTCTATGGGCGTGCGTATCTTTCGCATTACTCAGTCGTACGCGTATTGTAATCTGGACTTAGCTGTCACATGATTTGCCCTGACAATGCAAGCGTGCCAGACTCGCAAAGTGTGTTGAGGAACGAGGAATAGTTATTATATATATATATATATATATATATATATATATATATATATATATATATTGGAAGACACGTGTCGTTCAGCTGTCTTTTACTGTGTAACTTTCGTTACATACCGTGGCAGCCTTTCTTGATTTTTTTTTTCGCTATGAGATGTATTGAAGGCCTTGTGCTGTCTAGGTGGCGCTGGCTGCACTCACCGGCGGAACGCGAATCGCAGGAAACGGTTTCCGGCTTGTTTCGTATGAAGCGGAATATGCGTAGCATGTAAACGCTGTCGCATACGTATTCGCTGGATGTGCCATGAAGTGCGATACGCTCACATTCGCGTTAAACGCGGCTATTGCTATGTCGGTCGTAAAAACTGTACTTACGGACTGCAACCTTGTATTTGAGCCTGTTTGCCTGGAGGCTTCGCGGGAATTCAGTTTCTTTATCGCAGATTTATGTGTCCCGTTAACTTTTGTGGCCAACTGTACGTTCGGTCGATAGAGTTCGCTAGCTTTGGGTCTTCTGTTTCTAAAACTCCGTATCTGTAAGATGGCAAAGGCGTCATCGTCTCATGGTGAGATCGGGTGCACTTTGCTGTTAAAAAAAGTGTAGTCTTACTAATACAGCTTGACTTTATATGACTTAATGTAGCGTAGCACTTTTATGGCCTTGCTATAAAGAAAAAGTACAAGACGACGCTGTCAGCTTTACCCTTTTTTTTTCGTTGTCTCTATTCGCTTAATATAAATACTATATTGGGATTCGACGGAAGTTCGTTGCGTAATGGAGCGTGAAAGCAGTGTCGCATACAAGTTTGCGAGCCGGGGGCCTTGCGGCATGGTACACTTTCCCCTTCTCATATCGAAAGTGTGGCTTGGCTAGCTCGTGATATATATATATATATATATATATATATATATATATATATATATATATATATATACGCTGCTTGAAATTCTCTGTCTTTCCGGTATCTCCCGCCTTTCCAACTCTCGGCGTCGGGTAATATTTCATTCCTGTATGTTCCGGGCGAGGCAAGTCGACCGGCTCACCAGCTCTGCGCCGACGTTCAGCTCACTTCTCTTTCGGATTTCAGTGGAATATCTCTCTGGATTCCCTAGCGAACTTCAATACTGGTTCTTGAAAAGACTTGTTATCTCGAGCTAAGTTTCAGGAGTACGACATTCGAGTGAAAAAAAAC
This sequence comes from Dermacentor silvarum, assembly GCF_013339745.2. Taxonomy (NCBI): domain Eukaryota; kingdom Metazoa; phylum Arthropoda; class Arachnida; order Ixodida; family Ixodidae; genus Dermacentor; species Dermacentor silvarum. The sequence continues at coordinate 54,530,758 of NC_051161.1, read as the reverse complement.
AAAAAAAAAACTTGACAAATGAAACGAAACTTTCCTGGCGCAGCGCGAACAGAAATTGAAAGGCGCACTGCGGCGTTTGCGCTCACGAAAGTTGATAACAATATATCAGTTTCAGGACAGCGCAGTCGTATGAACCAGGCCGTTTGGATCTTGCCGAAAGGCACTTTCTACTATACCGTGTGAGCGAAGTGCTGCTAACGTTGGAGACAGAGACTGACGTCCGTCGGATGTGGTTTATTCAACCAACTGTGTAAGATTGCGCTAGCGCCAGCCTTCTCTCACGCGTTCTCAACCTATTTTCCCTCCATAATTTTCAATAGTTAACGCCAGTAGCGCACCCAGGATCTCTGCCAGGGGGGGGGGGGGGGGGTTGACAGTTTGCCAATACCATCTAAACAGCACTAATTTCGATTTCTTCACGGGAAATTGTAAGAAAATGCGCTTTTTGCGAGTGTGCATACCATTGCGCATCTTACATCTTAGTTGCAGCACTCAAATGCGTAAGGAAAGAAAAGCGGTTAAACAAAAGGGGGGGGGGGGTTAAGTCGGCCTCAGGGGGGTTACAACCCCCGAATCCCCCCCCCCCCCCCCCCCCCCGTCGGTGCGCCACTGGTTAACGCACGGGTGTAATGTATCCGATTACTGCATTTGATAATTTAGCCCGACGTGTGCGCAGTTATTGCGTGCCCTGGAACACGCCGTAACAAGCGCATGGTAAGTGGTATACATAGCCGGGAACACCGCAGGGAGCAGCATCGTTGGTGGCGACATTTATATACATGGCTACTCCAACTGTTGGAACCTGTTGGAGACTTGTTTGTGTGACCAGAGGTATGACAGATCGCACAAGGGTATTTCGCGCTTGAGAGAGAGAGCGAACAACAACTTCATTGTTGCTCAGTAAATTAATGAACGGGTGGCCTCAGTCCAGGCCAACTCTGTCAGCGTACTTGATGGCAGATATGATGTATATACGCTACCAAATACTTTTGCTCCTAGAGTGTGGTGGCTGTAGTCAGCTATACCCTGGGTTAGAGTGTAGGGATATAGGGAGGGAGAATAAGGTAGAGGCAAAGATAGAGGGTGGCATATCCACAGGATATGATAGGAGTTTGGGCGGTCTCCACAGTGTATGCAGGGAGGGGGATCTTCTGTTAGACCTCGTAGAAGGTGGATGCGGGCTGGGGTGGGGAGGATGTCTGTCTGTGCTTTGGGGATGATGCTTAGCTCGCTGACGTGTGATGTACGGGTGTAGGACCTTGAGTTCGCGGCGGGCTTGCCTGTATTTCTCGAGGGAAGGTGAGGGCGGGCTGGTCTGGCTAGATTCGGGGATGATGGCAGGGTGGGAGAAGAGTACGTGTGATTGGGCGAGCAAGTGCGCCCGTTAGTGGCCCCGGCATATACCCTGGTGACCTTGGGATCCGGACAATTTCGACTGGCGAGTGCAGGTCGCTTTGTACTTGCTGTGAGGTGTTGTGCGGGAGGGGGGACATCAGACGCCGGCAAGCGTCCATGGAGTCGGTGAATATATGATGGCGACCGAGGAAGAGGAAGCTCGGGGAGCTTTGAATATGTAACTCCGCCGTGCATGGGGTCCATATGCGAGGAAGTATGGTGGGGATAATTGTGTGAGAATGGTGATCTGTCACAGCTAAATGGCTTTAGGTTTCGTCTGTACACGTGGCTCAGCAAAAAAAACGACGACCGGCGTGGCCGTCTATCCCATCTCACCCATTCTGCTTTGTCAGGCGACGTGTAATGTTTTTCAGCTGTGCGTGTCCTTCACGGCTCGTAAAAAAGCGACTCGCCCCATCTCCCTTCCTCTTTCCCACGATTGTCTTCTCTCCTTCTCCTCCTTGACGTCATCGTCGTATGTGGCCGAGGTGGCGAGTAAGTAGAAGAAGAAAAGAAAGAAAGGAGACTGTGTACAGCCGTTCAAGCAAGCCGTGCCGGGGGCCACGGAATCATCAGAGCGCGCGCGGCTGCGCAGTTAGGGGCCGGCCTTGGAGAGGGAAGGAGTTGAACGCGGACCGCGCCGCCGTTTGAGAACAAAGACAGCAAGAAGAGATAGTTTGCGCTCCCTCTCCCCTCGCCCCCTACCCACTCACCCACACTTCGGGGGAACCTTCACTCGAGGGACCGCTACAACTCCACGGAACCACCGCAACGCCGCATGACTACGGCGCTCGCTCGCTTACTTTCGCATTTGGTCTCGCGAGCCAGAGGTATTACGCTGCGTGTCTCAGTGGATTACCATCAACCTCTTCTTGAACGCGAGCAGGGGGAAAAAACAAATCAGAGAAACACTTCTTACGCCTGGTTACAAAGTACGAAGCGTAGTCATTGTGCTTTTGTTCTAACAGCTGCGAAAGATTTTCCGCGCACCGATGGAAAATCTTTTGAATCTGCGCGAAAACAATACATTGATGGCCTTATTAACAAAAGAAAAAAAATATCTTGCGCTACAATTGTTCGTAAGAACAAATTTCGTCGAATCCTTATGCTGGGCATATGATTAGCGCCTGAGGCGCCCAGCCAACCGAAATAAATAAATAAATAAACAAAACTGGAATTCGGCTCCGGATGCTTTGTTCTGGATTGTATGTAGGAACAAGATTGAATATTTTGGTTCACGTATCTTGCAGTAATAAATGAGTGGCACAGGTGTTTACGCGATTCGTGCAGAGCGTTTGTTGCCGATAGGCAGTGAAACCAGTCCAGAAGCTCTTCTGATGGCGATGTGCCTTATACGACAGTGACATTTCAACTTTAACGGAAGGTACGCGCAAGCAAGGAAGCTAAGTGGTTTATTGAGCGATGCGACTAAATAATGAAATCAATTGGTTGGAAACAGGCTTGCGTTGGTGAAACGTAGGTAACTGTAGTGTATAGTACAAAAATTACGTCATGATCTGAGTCACGTCAACATCATTAACAACATTGGGGAAATGTGAAATCGCCACAAGCTTCCCGAAATGAAATCATTGTCGTTTCGGATGTCTCTGATCGTACAGTCTTTCTATAAAAGTTTCGGTGTCACTGAACGCGTGACCGGACCTTTCGCTAATCCACGTTACCAAGCGACGCTTATATATGTGGTGCTCCAAAGCACCAGAAATTGGAAATGACGGTGTTGCTAACTTTCACTAATATTCACAGCGCCAGCCGTGCTTCAGGAGCCCTGCGATAGATGCTACCGCTCGCGGAGTGGCGTCGAAACATTTGACAAAAGCTGTATACCCGCATACAACTGCGAGGAGAGGCAGAATTTGTTGGAACGCTAAGATGGACTCATTTCGGGTGGATTACACCAAGTAGCTTTCCAGCATCACATACCATGCATAAACAATGTTCAGCATAACATTGAGCTGCTATGGCCACTTAAAGGCATAATTGAACCAGCCACAGTGACTCGGCGAGTGTGGAATTCTCCTGCATAGCACGCGGGTTCGAACCACTCATATTGCAGTGCTCGACATGTGAAAACCCTACGAAATAACAACAATATTCAAACACACGGATGTTGAAACATTGCAACTTTGGTGTAGCCATAGCCTGGTGCGTGCGATCTAGTGCGCGCCTCTTTACCCTCCCTGCATTCCCCTTGCCAATTAGCGACCTTTGGTTCTCGTCCTGTCAATAAACAACTTCATTACAATGGTTCACCTCATTTGTTCCTTTGACTTCCTTTGACGTTAACGAAAACGTGCTACCTCGTATACCGTATGAACCGACGTGTGTTTCTCTGCTGCCGTTGTGTTCTTCGACGGCAGAGTCGCTAACGCTCTGGAGAAGCTGCAAGTTTTCTTAAAATAAAGCTGGTCTTGCGCCCTCAGGGCATTCTTTCCAACAGTTTCAACTTCGGAGCCAGGAATACATGCTCTGAATAGGCCAGTGGAAGCTTATACTTCGTTCAAACGTATATAGTCGAGGGCTGTATGGAAACCGATAAAGCCCACGAACTACACTATATATAAGTGTCAATATTACTCTCCATGGACTCTGGAGGGATCAGACGCAGCAACACTGACCTTCTTTCGTTGAACTTGTCCCCCGCGTAAAATTTGAAGGCGTGAAAAAATTGAATAAATATCGGGAGTCTCAAAATCTGTAACACAAATTTAGGGGACGCTCTCGGCCTTGGATGTTTGGGCACCGCGAGTCGCTCAGCGAGAACGCTATTTTCGGAGTATATGCCGAGCTGCTAGCACCTGCTATTTATAAAGCTCCGTGAAACTTGCTCTACTCAAAATTAAAAAAAAAATCGCTTTTTTTTTTTTTTTGTCACCACAGTTACGCGTCGAATTTCCGCTGTCGCTGCGCGAAGGGCGTGCACGCATTAAGTGCGCTGTATAAAATGAGAACCTTCGCACATTTATTACAGCGCCCATATCTTTCTTTCTTTCTTTCTTTCTTTCTTTCTTTCTTTCTTTCTTTCTTTCTTTCTTTCTTTCTTTCTTTCTTTCTTTCTTTCTTTCTTTCTTTCTTTCTTTCTATTCGTGCAATCAGCTATATTTTTTTACGAAGTCCACGAGGAGTATAAGGGCGAAACTTGAAAGAACGGCGCCGTGCGTTGGCTTCCTTAGTTGCATATTTCATTACGTTAAGGCGAAACTGCCGGTGAGGAAACTCTCGTGTTTCCGCTTCGCGCAGCAACCATCTCATTTCAGAGCCCTCATTTTATGTTGTTACGCGTGTCAACGTTACGAGAAGGCAGTTTATTCTACTTTGCCGACACATCTGCACGCGCCGAGCTTACGCAACCTGCAGGATCGACGTTACAGGAATCTTGAAGGGACAGTATGGCCAAACCTGTAGTGGCAGGAAAAACATGAAACATTGAATGCGAGGAAAGCTATGGACACGAGCTCAGCTCCTTCCTTCTCTCTCTCTGTCTCTCTCGGCGCGTGCGTGTGTGCATAGGTGTGTGTGAGAGGGGGACGGCGGAGCCTTGTAAAATGCAACACCGACTAACTCGTTCCCAAACCGTGGGGGAGAACGAGCTATGAAAAGATAGCAACTTTTTTCATTTCCCTTGTTGAGAAATGTTCGGGTGCGCTGGTGTCGCAGTATATTCCTTTCTTTTTTCCCTTTTTTTTTTTTCGTATAAGCTATAGTTTGAAAAGATGGCCCAAAAGAGTCGCTTTCGCAGCTCCTTTGCAAAATGTAATCCCTATTCAGCCGTGTCTCACATTGTTGCATTGGTTATTATACTGTACATCTTTTTTTTTGCATTCCTTGCAATGCGCGTGCTTATATGTTACGAATTTTACCGCTCAATCCCATCCCCCATCTCTCTCTCTCTCTCTCTGTCTAATATATATATATATATATATATATATATATATATATATATATATATATATATACGAGAAGAAAGGGAACCGAGGGGCCCGATTTTTATTAATCATATCATAAGAAGCCAACGAACATTGACACCAAGAACAACATAGGGGAAATTACTTGCACACACTAATTGAATTAAAGAAATTATAAATTAATGGAAATGAAAACGGATGAAAAAACAACTGTCCGCAGGTGGGGAACGAACCCACGTCTTCGCATTACGCGTGCGATGCTCTCACCAATGAGCTACCGCGGAACCGTTTTCCCATCCGCTTTCTGGGGTATTTATGTTTTACAACTAGAACTAACTCTGGGAGTGTTAGCCAGCGCCCCCACTCACAAGCCTAGGGGCGGATGTGGAACATCCTTTCTGCCGCAGGCGTCACGAGCTCGTGATCTTTATCATCGTCACGAGCTCGTGACGATGATCGTTCCGCTCTGGCGTTGGCCAAGGACGCGCAGCTCCTATAGGGTGGTTCTGAATACGCGTCTACAGGATGGCTCTGAATACGCCCCGCCCCCTCTCCCCATTCCTGACCTGCGTATTAGCCGTGCTCACTCGAGGGTTGCAGACGATATGGCAAACCTTTCTCTGCCTCAACCGAACCACTTCTCTCTTCGGGCCAACCTTTCATAACCCTCTCTGTTTCGTTTCTCCTTTCGTTTGACTTGGAGGGCCGAAGACGGCTATGCCTGGAAAACGCGGGAGCTCCAAGCGCGCCGACCTACCTGGGATGTACGCGCACCAGTTGCGCTGGCGTGACATCGTAATCTTATATACAAATGTCTGTCTTCGTATAAACCGCCCCTTCCGCCGCCGCGCTGTTTGTGTCAATGAATGGGGCCCGCTTTCGCACAGTTCTGCATGCTGGGGTGGTTGGGACTTTCCCTATCTGACGCTCGCCGGCTTCTGACGGATGCGATCGCGGCCGAGACTGAGATGGTGGCGGTACGAGGGTGCACGAGCGATCGCGGCTGCAGCATCCTCCTTGGCCGCGGTCCAATTAAGTGGGGTCCACGCCCGCGTCTCTCGCGGGCTGCTCCCTTTCTCAATACTGGCACCTGCCGCGCGAACCAACCATCTCACCGCCACGCGACGACGACGACGACTGCGTCTTTTCGTCTCGCGTTGCGAGGTCCACGATGACACCAAGGACAGCGTAGGGGAAATTACTTGTAGTTCTTAGATTAATTTACGAAATGATAAATAAATGGAAATGAAAGTGGATGAAAGAACAACTGGCCGCAGGTGAGATACGAAACCACGTCTTCGCTTTACGCATGCGATGCTCTTGCCAATTGAGCTACCGCGGCGCCGTTCTCCCATCCACTTTCTGGGGTATTTATGTTTATCTAATATAGAACTAACCCTGGGAGTGTTAGCCCACGGTCAATTCTATAGTTCCATGCATGTATCTTTTTTTTTTTTCTATATGCTCTGTGCAAACAATATAGCGCTTCGCGTATATCTTATCGCTTATCTTCTCTTTGCGTACCTGCTCATATATTATCGCGTATACCTTGTCTTTGCGAACCCGCGTATCTTACAGCATATATATTTTACTTGCACACACGTACACCTTATCGAGTACTTTACGTTTGCACAACCACGCGCTTCTTGATTTTTCTTTTGATCGCGCCTCTTTGCAAACCCTCGCGTCTCATCGTTGCGAGACGACCGTGAGAAAAAAGAGTTTCGGCGTTCATTAAGCTGTTGAGAAAATCTTGAATGTTGGCGTCTCTTAACTGGAGTGTACGAGAAAGCTGATCCGATTATTCGAAATATGGTTTCACGGGAACAATGGTCGCTGGCTCGATTTCGGCCCCGACGGCCATGTTTCTATGGAGGCTTAATGCAAAAACGCTCGTATGCGCAGATATAGGTGCACGTTAAAGAACCCGAGTTATAGTCAAAATCATATCGGGGTTTCCCTGCGTAAAAAAAAAAAAAAGATCATTTTTAACAAGGGAGTCAGCACACAATGACACGGTTCTTGGTGCCATTGTTTGTTGGCTTCTTATGATTATATATATATATATATATATATATATATATATATATATATATATGACGCAAGAGATCCGTTTATGAAACGTTTTTGTGTATCCAGAGCACAGTGCTTCTCAATTGGAACTTCAGCACACGTGTTTGCAAGGATTGTAGAATACTTGTCTGTTGCAGCTGCGGCTACTATTTGACGAGAGCATATGAATCGATATGGAATTTCTATGGAAGTTCGGCAGATAGCTCCCGCCA